>NW_017676014.1:0-54072 GCF_001879085.1 Nicotiana attenuata | reverse complement strand
AAGAAAATGGTAAGTACAACCAAGTCGTTGGAACTGGTCCATATGGATCTATGTGGTCCAATGAGAACCATGAGCATAGGTGGAAAGAAATATGTAATGGTGCTTGTTGATGATTATTCTAGATTTACCTGGGTTCTATTTCTAACCTCCAAAGATGAAGCATTTGACATGTTTACTGCAATTGTTAGAAAAACTCAGAAACAATTAGGAAATCAACTTGCATCCATTAGGTCTGATCATGGAACTGAATTTGAAAATTCCAAGTTTGCTGAATTCTGTGATGAAAATGGTATAGATCATAATTTCTCTGCCCCTAGGACCCCTCAACAAAATGGAGTGGTTGAAAGGAAGAATAGAACTCTTTAGGACATGGCTAGAACCATGCTGCTTTCTAGTAAATTGCCTCACAGCTTCTGGGCAGAAGCTGTAAACACTGCATGTTACATAATCAATAGATGCATGACCAGACCTCTGGTAGAGAAGACTCCCTATGAGTTACTTATAGGAGAAAATCAAACATATCCCATCTTAGGGAATTTGGTTACAAGTGCTATGTACACAATAATGGAAAAGACTCCCTAGGTAAGTTTGATCCCAGAAGTGATGAGGGAGTATTCTTGGGATATTCTTCACATAGCAAAGCATATAAAGTATTTAATAAAAGAACTCTGTGTGTATAAGAAAGTGTACATGTAGTATTTGATGAAACTAACATTCTTTCTGAGAGACAGGAACATGAAGATGAAGCCATTGGATTGGTAAAGGAATTGACTGAATCCTCAGCACAAGTCAGAGTGGCATCAAAAGAAGGAACAGGTGATGGAACAGGTCCTTCAAATAAGGGAAACCTGACAGGGGGAACTAATCAAGGAGAAATTGAATCAAACCCCCTATAGGAACATGTTCCTTAGCAACAGAACATGGGAGAGGCATCTAGCAGAAACCAGTTGGTTGTGAAACCTCACAAGTATCAAAGTTCTCATCCCATTGAGAACATTATTACTGATCCAACATCTGGAGTCAAAACTAGATCACAGCTAAAGAATCTGTGTGCTTTTGATGCTTTCCTATCTCTTGTTGAACCTAAAAATGTTGTTGAGGCTTTGCAGGATGCAGATTGGGTGAATGCAATGCAGGATGAACTCAACCAATTTGAAAGAAGTCAAGTTTGGCATCTAGTTCCAAGACCCAAGGACAGATCAGTCATTGATATCAGAAACAAACTTGATGAAGATGGAACAGTTACAAGAAACAAAGCAAGACTGGTGGTACAAGGATACAGCCAAGAGGAGGGCATAGACTATGATGAGACATTTGCTCCAGTTGCAAGACTAGAAGCAATCAGACTCCTCATAGCCATCATTTGCTCCAGTTGCAAGACTAGAAGCAATCAGACTCCTCATAGCCTTTGCAGCACACATGGAATTCACTCTCCATCAGATGGATGTCAAAAGTGCCTTCCTGAATGGCTACCTAAAGGAAGAAGTGTTTGTGAAACAACCTCCAGGGTTTGAGAGCAAGGAATGTCCTGAGCATGTGTACAAGTTAGACAAAGCTCTTTATGGGCTCAAGCAGGCCCCAAGAGCCTGGTATGAACGACTATCCAAATTCCTACTGGAGCATGGTTACAAAAGAGGTAAAATTGATAGTACCTTATTCTTAAGGGAAAAAGGTAAAGATCTCCTTGTTGTGCAAATTTATGTGGATGACATCATATTTGGGGCTACTACTGATAGGCTAAGTAAGGACTTTGCAAAACTAATGGGGAGTGAGTTTGAAATGAGCATGATGGGTGAGCTTAACTTCTTTCTAGGCTTGTAGATCAAATAAAGTCAAAATAGAACCATGATCCATCAGCAGAAGTATACAAAAGAGCTAATCAAAAAGTTTAAAATGGAGTATTCTAAAGAAATAGACACACCCATTGCAACTGCCACTAAATTAGATAATGATGAACCTGGTTCATCAGTTGATCAAAAGTTGTATAGGGGTATGATTGGTTCACTCTTGTATCTTACTGCAAGCAGACCTGACATTGTTTTCAGTGTAGGGCTTTGTGCTCGTTTTCAGGCAAATCCAAAAGAGTCCCACTTGACTGCTGTCAAGAGGATACTGAGATATCTGAAAGGCACCACTGATCTGTGCCTTTGGTATCCTAAAGGTAGTAATTTTGATATAGTAGGATATGCTGATGCTGATTATGCAGGTTTCTTAGTGGGCAGGAAAAGCACCTCAGGTATGGCACACTTCCTTGGTTCATGCCTTGTATCATGGGCTACCAAAAAGCAAAATTCTGCGGCCCTATCTACTGCTGAAGCTGAGTATGTTGCTGCTGCTTCTTGTTATGCTCAATTGTTGTGGATCAAACAACAGCTGGTAGATTTTGGAATTGAAGTGGGATGTATTCCAATATTCTGTGATAACACTAGTGCTATAAGTATGACAAAGAACCCTGTTCATCATAAGAGGACTAAGCACATAGATGTTAGACACCACTTCTTAAGAGATAACTATGAGAAAGGATTGATTTCAATAGAATTCTGTGCTACTGATAAACAAATAGCTCACATTTTCACTAAAGCACTGAGTAGAGAAAACTTTGAGAGGAACAGGTTGGAATTAGGGACGATTAAGATCACCTAATATGTCCAGTTCAGAATGCACAATGAAAAAAAATTGAAAAAAAAGGATAAATATATTTTTGGTTAGGAGTTCTAACTTTGTGTAAATATCTAGATCAATTCTTACTCAGTTTCATACTTTAATTAGTATACTCCTGTGACATGTGTATATATATGATTCACTGATCTCTTACAAAGGTTCTTCTATTTTGGCATTTGAAGCATGTTCAAGAGAGTTCTATATGAAGAACCTGGTTCATCAGTATGTGTTCATATGAAAGCTCAGGTATGTTTTCTATACTCTGCACAATTAGAAAGATCAATTTTTCAATCATGAGCAGAAGTCCTACATTTGTCAAATTTCAAGAAATTTTATCCGTTGAGCATTGAACCAGTTTCATTCTTCTAGAACTCTAAAAAAAATTGGGATTTTTGCCTAAAAGCTAGCGATGCCTAATAATTACTAAGAGACCGGAATTATACCTTGATTAGACTTCTAATTGACCCCTGAAAAAGCTGTCGTTACTGCATTTAATTCTAATCATCTTTAAATACACACCACACCTTTTCTTCATTAGTCCATAACCGTCAAAACACTTTTCCAGTTCTGATCGCCCTTTTCTTCTCCAGAAATTCCAAATCTTCTTTCTTCTCAGAAATTTCCAAAACTCTTTCATAGTCGAAGAACCATGTCTAACCCCCAAGATAATCCTGGCACTCCCCCACCAGCATCTCCCTCGAACACATCCTCATCCACTCCTCCTATTGAATCCCCAAAACCTAGGGTTCGTAGGCAGAAAATGTTGGCTAGAAAAACTGTAGCATCTGGAGCCCTAAGGAAAGTTCTAAATGAAAGATTGAAGGCTAGCCAAAAGAAAGAAAGCCCTGTACACGAATCTGACTCCAGCTTCTGCCAGTGAAGGTGAAGAACATGGGTCTTCTGACGTTGAGAAAATTAAAGAAACCCCTGGTGAGGTAAGTTCTTGTGTAGTATTTTCTACTGTGGTTGAAAGCACTGAAAATAGGTTTGTTCTAGTTGGTCCTATTAAAGATGTAAAGGTGGCTGAATCAAGTAGGAGTGGAGGTAAAAAGAAAGGAAAAGAGAGAGAGGGAGCAAGTGGTGATGAGAGGGGTAATGGGAAAGAAAAGGTTCTTGCTATCTGTGGGAGTGTTGAAGAGAGTGGCATCAAGTCAGGGGGAAGTGGTTCTGGGGAAGCGGCTGAGGGGCTTGTTCATCTAAGCAAGCAACAAGAAGAACCTGTTTCATCAGCTGAGGAAACTCTGGCTGATCTTCTAAAAAAGGTTGGGAAAGCTATGATCCAAAGAAGCGCAAGGCTTCTTCACAAAAGGCTCCAACTGCTTCTAAGCCAATCAAGAAAAGCAAAACTTCATCCCCAAAACCTACTGTCCCTTTAGTGCCTAAGGAAGAGCTACTTGAAGCAGGGTCAAACAAAGTGAAGCAGAGTTACAGAAAGCC
Source organism: Nicotiana attenuata (assembly GCF_001879085.1). NCBI lineage: Eukaryota > Viridiplantae > Streptophyta > Magnoliopsida > Solanales > Solanaceae > Nicotiana > Nicotiana attenuata. Next base: position 49,974 of record NW_017676014.1, on the reverse strand, counting down.
CTGGAAGAAAGCAGGAATAAGAAGAAGGAGAAGGGAAAAGTTCAGAGGCAGCAGAAGAAGAAGAGGAGATGGACCTGGTCCATCAAGAAAGGGGAACAACTGTAGAGGTTCCTACTCCCACACCTAAGAGGTCCAAGACTTCCTCTAAGAAGTCCTCCTCTGAACCTGTATCTGTTGAATCCTCTTTAGCCAAAAGAACTAGGTCTTCTGTGAAGGGTAAGCAAAAGAAAATTGTTGAAGAAGATGAAGAGTGGAGTGGTGAAGAAGAAGAAGAGGAATCTGAGAAAGAACAAGACAGGTTTGCCATCTTTGGCAAAAGAAATTTTTTGAAAGGAAGGCTGCTGAAAGACCTGGATGAACCAGGAATGAGGAGGTTGGTGGATGCTCTTACTGCACAAGGGTGGAAGGACATGGTCCTTGAAATGGATGGAAGGCTGGCCAGAAAAGAACTGATTGAGTTTATGGCAAATGCCACTATGAAGAATGGGGTGGTCTCCAGCCTGGTGAAAGGAGTAATGGTGGAGTTTGACGCACTCAAACTGGGTGAGATTCTGGACATACCTAGTGAAGGGTATGATGACTATACAAGGCAAAGGTGGCCATGTCTGGAATCTCTCCCCACTGCTCTTCAAATTACTAGAAATTTCTGTGATGCTCAAGCTGCTGAAGATGTGCCTGAAGCCAGATTCGTACAGAAAAGTGAGATGAGGCCTGAGCACAAGGTCTTGTTTGAGTTTGTTAACAAGTGCCTACTGCCCAGACAGGAGAGAAGGCACACTGCCAACTACATGGACCTGGTGCTTATGGAGTGCCTTGTGAGAGGAATGCAGATAAATTAGCCTGCTTTCATTGTAAAATTACTAGACAGGGTCATTAATGGCTCCAAGGTACATGCAACTCCATATGGGTTCATATTGACTACTGTGCTGGACAGGCTGAGGGTGCCTTTGAAGAAATGGGAGATGGCATCAAGGAAGGAGCATTTTGGTGTTAAGACCTCATTGGCCTGTGACTATCCTGTCAATGCCATCCCAGTTGAACCTGGTTCATCTTTGAAGACACCTGTCAACAGCAAGGTTAGGGTCTTGGTTCAGGAGTGTGGAACTAAGGATGAAGAAATTGCTAGGCTCAAGGCACGCGTGGCTGAATTGGAGAATGAGAGAGATAGCCTTAGAACTGAGCTAGCAAAAGAAAAAGAGAAGAGTGATGGAATGCTTCAGAATATGCTCAACCCTCTCCAAACCCAGCCCTCTACTTCATCCAAGCCTTAGGTCTTCCAGTTTGTGTCTTCTGAACCAGTCTAGTACCCCCAGTGACCCAGATTAGGGACTTTTTTTGTTTTTTTTTTGCTCATGTTTTGGAAGTTTTTCTTTCTTTTTGTGGTTTGTTGGTGGAAACATATCTTATCAATGACAACTGTTGCATCTCTTGTTCTATGAAGATTGTGTTCTTAATAGTTTGAATGTGTTTGTTGATTATTGATGATTTAATCCATGTTTTCACTTGCAGTTGCCCAAGTGGCCATGAGTAATTACTAAAATCTGGGATTCACAATGTAGGCAACTTTCTGATGATGCCACAAGGGGGAAGAGATATTGTGCTTTAATCTTTATTCTGAATAATGTGATATTTATAACCTAATTAAACTTGGTCCTTGATGATAAGTTAAAATTCTAAGTTAATGTGTTAATGGTCAAGCTGAGTTCCTACAGGTTCTTTGATCAGTAAAAGCACAGAGTTTGTCATCATCAAAAAGGGGGAATTTGTTGGCCCAAGTTCAGGTGAAGTTTTGAAGAATGACAAATGAACTCAGTCATGGACCAGGTCCATCAAGTGAGGCACAATATTTATCAACCTAGACATGTGAGATATATGTGAAGGAGATAAGTCTCAGTGATCAAGCAGCAATATCTCCTGAACTAATCGAAAAGGTTGCATATTGGATGAGGAGAGAAAGTATCCTTATGGGAAGAGGACACAATTCGGATAAAGGATAGGGTTGGAGTTTGTATTGTTCAAGGACTCAACTTCCATGGAAGGTCAGCAATTGAGTCTCAATCAAACTCTGATTACTAACTCATTAAATAACAGTGATTGTTCTCTTTTACAGGTATTGCACATACGCAGAAGTTAAACTAAATTGAGAACAAAAGATCAAGGCAATTTTGCAAGTAATTTATGTGAGATTTAAGTGTGCACTCCTGAAGCTACTTAAACGAGATAGAAGAACCAGTTCTATTGTGTTTACTCTTATTCTAGTTTACTTGTAGTAGGTGGTTTAAAGTTGTACCTTTCCAGCTTTCATAGAAGCAATTGTATTAGGTACTTTGAGTATTCAAGTTAGAGTTAACTTGAAGGTGTCGCAACAGTTGAGGCTGTGTGCTACACTGGGATTAGAGTTAATCCTTAGGTTTACAAAGAGTTTTTGTAAATGTTGTTTTGGCTCAGTGATTTTAGTGGAAGTTTAGGAAAATCCTACTGAGTAGTAGGTCGTGGTGTTTTTACCTTTTGAGCCAAGTGTTTTCCACGTAAAAAAAATCTCTGTGTTCTTTATTTTCTGTACTTTTAATTACGCAAACAGTAGTAGTTAGAACACCTAGAAGAACCAGGTTCTTCTAGATTGAAAATTGAGTACCACACAAATCACCCCCCTCCCCCCCTGTGTGGTATTGACGTTTGGAACATCAACCACACATAAAATAAACTCGATTAAGCTCAATTGTCCCACAAATTAGCATCCAAACAACAAATAAGTAGGGTAGATAACGTCAAAATATATGAAATTATAGCACGACATCAGTATTATAGTGATGGATATCATTGAATACTGATTTATTACTTTAAAAAGGAGCTCAGAACTCTATGATACCAAATTAATATATATCATATATTGATATGGTGTCATAGAAGACTAGTTCAATCCTTCAAGAAAAAATATTCATTAGTCCTCTAGGATACCCACATGGTATATGCTATATACAATTAGGGTGTCTTATAGGACTAATTCATTTATTAAAAAAATATATAAAAGGAACAAAAAATAAAATTTAAGCTTAAATTTAATATTTTAACTTTCATAACATTTTTAGCAAATTTTACTTGGGAAAAATACAAAACAATAGATTAATATTTTAGATTTAAATTTTGTACCAACCTGGTGTACAAAGCATCTTGCGGTTATGCAGGATCCGGGGAAGGGCCGCACCTCACCTCAAGGAGGTGTGATGTAGGCATCCTACACTGATGCAAGCATCAGTTGTTGATTCTACGGCTTAAACCCGTGCCATATAGATGACACAGAGACAACTTTACCATTGGATACCGTTGATCCAAGGCTCCCATTCAAAAGAAATTTTTTTATTAAAAAATAGTTTCTATTAATTTAGGTTTTAATAAATAAGCTAGTGATATTTGTATTTTGCTTAATCACTTCTTGTGGTAGACTAATTATTTACTTTTACGTTTTTATTGGTCTACAGATTGTAAGCTACTATATTTATTTTCATATTTTAATTTTGAAAAGAAAAACAAGAAGACAAAAAAAAGGAAAAAGATAAATTATATAAAGGACAAAAAAATAAAGAAAAGAAGAGTTGTGAAAAAATAGAGTTTCTTAAAAAAAGAAATAAAATGCAGTGTTAGCTATTACTTTCTAAATATGCTATTGAATGTGTTAGTATACACATTGATGGATACCATTTTTAAATAATTATAATGATATTAATATCATTTTGTGTTCTTCGGATTCATTTTGTCTTTATAATATTATATATTATTTAATAATATCATATCATATTATTCTTAAATTAGTATTATTATGATGATAAAATTATGAAAAGTATTGAAAAAATGTAATGCACTTAAAAGATACGAAAAAGGTGCATAAATGAATCATGAGAACATGAGTTTTCATGCTAAACAACGGGAAAGTAAGAATAGATAGTGTGGGTAAAATAAATGTACCGCATATGTATAAAAAAATAAACATGCGTAGATGCGGGTAATCTTTTTGTCTTTTATGAGTATATAGCATAATTTTCCCTTGAAATATGTATGTACATGTCACATTTTACACTTATAGAATTCACATTATCGGTATATAATATATAGAGTTTATTGTTAAAAGCTATCACCCAACCACAAATGTCCTAGAATGACTTTAATTACTTCGAGTGAACATCTAAACAATATCTTTAAAAAAATGTCTAATTTGAGAAGAGAAAATGACGACCAAAAGGAAGTAAGGATGGAAAACGGGGCGGGTTCCTTGCCTCGTTTTAACATGCTCCTGCCCCAGTCTTGCCTCGTTGCCATTTCTAAGGAAAGGCAACGTGGCAGCTTAGGCACATTCAAGACACAAACACGGAATTTTTGAAGTCAACATCTTTTTTTTTTTGATAGAAATAAAAGCTTACAAAAGAAGAAAAAAAAGCTTATTGTTTTTGAGAAAACTACGTAGTATAGCAAAATTAAAAAAATAATAGCTAGTAAAACAAATGTATTTTATATATTAATGTATAATACTATACATTTATGTCACGATCCAAATCTTAACCTATTGTGATGGCGCCTATCGTGATACTAAGCAAGCCGACATTTACGAATAACTCCAACACCTTTAATAAAAATCGATTTTAAAGCAGTTTAAATAGCCTAAACATGATCTCTAACATGATTTACAGTCAAATTTCTATAACACGTGGAGAACACATAGCTAACAATAAGTTATTCAACTTTACAGTTCCATGGAATGAACCAAGTCACAATTCCTACGGTGCACCCTCGCATGCCCGTCACCTACCATGTGTGTGCCCTTCAAACCAATCACATAACACATAATCCGGGGTTTCACACCCTCAGAACCGGATTTAGAACTGTTACTTACCTCAATCCAAGCAAATCCCTACTCCAACACACCTTTGCCTCACAAATCGACCTCAAAATTCCTAAAATTTAACCACAAACAATGCGATACAATCAACACGAGCTAAAGGAATCAATTCCACAAGAAAATACGAGATTATAAGTCAAAATCCGAAATTGGCTCAAAGCCGACCTCCCGGCCCACGTCACGAAATCCAACAAAAGTCATAATACCCGAAAGCCCATTCAACCACGAGTCTAACCATACCAAATTCATCAAAATTTGACACCAAATCGCCACTCAAATCCCCAAAATCAACTCTGCAAATCCTTAGCCTCAAACCCCCAAATTACACCTCATAAAACACACAAACTAGGTGAAAAAATTAATGGGGAAACAAGATTATTGATCAAAATCGAGCACAAGGGACTTACCTCAAGAATCTCTTCGAAAGCTCTCTCAAGAATCGCCTAAGCCCGAGCTCAAAATGTTAAAATGAAACCAAAATCGCGAACCTTTGCATTTATATATTCTGCCCAGTCAAACCGTATCTGTGGTCCAAAATCCGCTTCTACGGTCCCGCTTTTGCGATGAAATCTCTGCATAGCTATCGCATTTGCGCACAAATATCCGCTTCTGCGGAAGCGCTTCTGCACCTACTCGTCCGCTCCTGCAGAAAACTCTTGGCCCCTCAATTCCTTCACTCCCCGCTTATGTGGCCCTTATATCGCATCTGCGCAATCGCAGGTGCGGAAATCCAATCGCACCTGCGACCTCTGTTGACATCCTCCAACTCCGCACCTGCACACCACCTGCGGCATCGCACCTGCGGCCAAGACCCTCGCAGGTGCGATCACACCAGAAAGGCTACGGCTTCAGCAACTTCACAACTCCGATTCTTGATCCGTTAACCTCCCAATATCAACCTGAGGCCCCAGGGACCTCAACCAAACATATCAATAAGTATTAAAACATCATACTAACTTAAACGAACCCTCAAATCACCTCAAACAACATCAAAAACACGAACCGCACATAGATTCAAGTCTAATGAACTTTGAAACTTCTAATTTCTACAACTGACGTCGAAACCTATAAAATCACGTCCGAATGAACTCAAATTTTGCACACAAGTCACAAATAACACCACGGACCTATCCCAACTTCTGAAATCGAAATCCAACCCCAATATCAAAAAGTCCACTCCCGGTGAAACTTCCCAAAATTTCAACTTTCGCCATTTCAAGCCTAATTCAACTACGGACCTCCAAATCACAATCCGAACACGCTCCTAACTCCAAAATCATCCAACGGAGATAACGGAACCATCAAAACTCCATTCCGGAGTCGATTACAATAAGTCATCATCCGATCAACCTTTTCAATTTAAGCCTCCAACCTTGAGACTAGGGATGTCCAGCCAGAGCTAGAGCCAGCTTAACTGTCTCAATACATTCCGAAATCTCTCCGGAACCAAACCAACTAATACGGTAAGTCATATAACAACTACAAAGCACAAAAAAGATCAGTAAATGGGGGAACGGGGCTACAACTCTCAAAACGACCGGTCGGGTCGTTACATCCTCCCCCTCTTAAATAAATGTTCATCCTCGAACGGGTCTAGAAACGTACCTGGAGTCTCAAGTAGGTGTAGATATCTTCTCTGCATCTCCCGCTTGGTCTCCCAAGTAACCTCCTCAACGAGATGACCTCTCCACTGCACCTTCATTGAAGCTATATCCTTTGACCTCAACTTTCGAACCTGCCGATCTAAAATGACCACTGGCTTCACATCATAAGTCAAATCACTATCCAGTTGAACCGTGTTGAAATCCAAAACATGAGACGGATCGCCGAAATACTTTCGGAGCATAAAAATATGAAATACTGGATGCACACTCGACAAGCTAGGTGGCAAGGCAAGCTTTTAAGCCACCTACCCAATCCTCTGAAGTACCTCAAACGGCCCAATATACCGCGGGCTCAACTTGCTCTTCTTCCCGAACCTCATAACACCTTTCATGGGTGAAACCTTCAGCAGAACCTTCTCCCCAACCAGGTAAGCCACATCATGGACCTTCCTGTCGGCATAGCTCTTTTGTCTAGACTGTACCGTGTGAAGCCGCTCTCGAATCAATTTAACCTTGTCCAAAGCATCCTGAACCAAGTCAGTACCCAATAGCCTAGCCTCACCCGGCTCAAACCAACCCACTGGAGATCTACACCGCCTACCATACAAAGCCTCATATGGAGCCATCTGAATGCTCGACTGGTAGCTGTTGTTATAGGCAAACTCCGTGAGTGGCAGAAACTGATCCTCTGAACCCCCAAAATTAATGACACAAGCGTGTAGGATATCTTCCAATATCTGAATAGTGCGCTCGGACTATCCGTCCGTCTGAGGGTGAAATGTTGTACTCAACTCAACCTGAGTGCCCAACTCTCCCTACACGGCTCTCTAAAACCGTGTGCCTCGATCTGAAATGATGGACATTGGCACACCGTGCTGAACCTTGTCCTTGAGGACAAGCAAATGAGGATCATCATACTGGCTCTCTCTAATGAGATCAAATAAGAAAGACCGAGAAACCACAAAAGCTAGAACCCGACTAGGCTCCGAAACGTCTAATCTCACGAACTGGTTGGGCCAAGGCCTGAACATCAACTGCGAGAGGTCTCTCACCAACAGGAATGAACGCAAGACTACCCATACTCACTGCCTTCCTACTCAAGGCATTGGCCACCATATTGGCCATACCCGGGTGATACAAAATAATAATATCATAGTCCTTTAGCAGCTCCAACCATCTCCGTTGCTTCAAATTTAGATCCTTCTATTTGAACAAGTGCTGGAGGCTCTGATGATCTGTAAACACCTCACAAGACATACCATAGAGGTAGTGCTTCCAAATCTTCAATGCATGAACAATGCCAGCCAACTCCAAATCACGAACATGGTAGTTCTTCTAATGGAGCTTCAACCGGCACGAAGCATAAGCAATCACTCTACCCTCCTGCAACAAGACACACCCGATACCAATCCAAGAAGCATCACAATACACTGTATAAGTACCTGAAGCTGAAGGCAAAACTAGAACTGGAGTTATGGTCAAGGCAGTCTTGAGCTTCTGAAAGCTCTCCTCACACTCATCCGACCACCTAAAAGGAGCACCCTTTTGGGTCAATTTGGTCAAGGGCAATGCAATAAACGAGAAACCCTGCACGAGCAACGATAATAACAGCCAACCCTAGAAAGATTTGAATCTCCGTAGTTGAGGACGGTCTGGGCCAACTCTGAATCGCCTCTATCTTCTTTGGATCCACCTGAATACCCTTATTGGACACCACGTGCCCTAAGAACGCCACTGAACTAAGCCAAAACTCACACTTGGAGAACTTGGCATAAAGGTTCACTTCCCTCAACCGCTGCAACACAACCCTCAAATGTTGGGCATGCTCCTCCTGGCTACGAGAGTACACCAGGATATCATCAATGAATCCTATGACAAACGAGTTGAGATAATGCTGAAATACACTGTTCATCAGATGCATGAACGTTGTTGGGGCATTGGTCAGCCCAAAATGCATCACAAGGAACTCATAATAACCATAACGGGTCCTGAAAGCTGTCTTTATAATTTCCGAGTCCCGAATCTTCAACCGGTGATACCCAGACCTCAAATCAATCTTGGAGAACACCCTTTTCTCCCTGAAGCTGGTCAAATAGATCATCAATGCGCAGCAAAGGATATTTGTTCTTGATTGTGACTTTGTTCAACTGCCTATAATCGATGCACATCCGCATAGTACCATCATTCTTCTTCACAAACAGAACCGGTGCACCCCAAGGTGGCACACTAGGCCTAATAAATCCCTTATCAAGAAGTTGCTGAAGCTGCTCTTTCAACTCCTACAACTCAGCCGGTGTCATAAGGTACAGAGGAATAGAAATGGGCTGAGTGCCCGACACCAAGTCAATACCAAAGTCAATATCCCTGTCGGGCGGCATGCCCGGCAGGTCTGCAGGAAACACATCCGAAAAATCTCGCACCACTGGAATTGAATCAATAGTAGGGTTATCAGCATCAACATCCCTCACAAAGGCCAAAAAAGATAAACAACCCTTCCCAACCATCCGTTGGGCCTTCAAATACGAAATCACCCTGCTGGGAACATAGTCTAGAGAACCTCTCCACTCAATCCTTGGAAATTCTGACATCGCCTGTGTCACGGTCTTAGCGTAACAATCCAAAATCGCATGACATGGATACAACCAATCCATACGCAAGATCACATCAAAATTGACCATACTAAGCAGCAAGAGATCAACTCTAGTCTCCAATCCTCCAATAGTCACTACACATGCTAGCTACACACAGTCCACAATAATAGTATCGCTCAGCGGCATAGATACACGAACAGATGAAACTAAGGACTCGTGGGGCATATCTAGATAATATGCAAAATACGATTATACATATGAATAGGTGGAACCAGGGTCAAATAATACAGAAGCATCTTGGTGACATATTGATACAATATATGTGATCATTGTGTCTGAAGCAATAGCATCTGGTCTGGAAGGAATAGCATAAAAAACTTATTGGCATCCCTCTCTAGGGCGACCTCTAGCTGACTGCGCCCTACCCCGAGCTGGCTGAGCGGGTGGTGTAGCAACTCATGCAGAAGTCGCAGCCTGACTCTTCTGCTGCAATTGACCTCACAGACAACGAGGACACTGCCTTCATACATGCCCAAACTCCCCGCACTCGAAGCAAATCCCTGGCGCTGGTGGTGGGGACTGAAGGAGCCCCGAGCACTGGGATAACTAGTAGAAGGACCTCTCATAGATGAGCCCTGAACTGATGGAGCATGGGACGAACTCTAAGCTGGAAGGGCACTGAGAGATGACTAACCCTGATGAGAACTATAAGAACCTTGGCCGGATGATGCACCACGGTGAACTGGATGAGCCGCCTAAGCATGCCTAAGGACAACCCCGACCGTGGTAGAACTGACCCCCGGAAGGAACAACGCTGAAACCTCCCGATCCACGAGGCCTTTTGGCCTCCGTCTTACCCCGCTCCTGACTGCGGACCATCTCTATCTGCCGATAAATATCAACAACCTCATCGAAAATAGCACCAATTACCTTCTCCCGAGTCATAAGCAACCACAGCTGGTATGTGAGGCCATCAATGAACCTCCTAATCCTCTCCCTATTAGTGGGGACCATCCGAACTACATGATGGGCCAACTTAAAAAACCTCATCTCATACTGCATCACAGACATGCCATCTTGACGTAACTGCACAGACTGTCTGCGCAGCTCCTCTTTGTGAGACTACGAGACGAACTTCTCCTAGAAGAGAACGGAGAACTCCTGTCAGGTATGTGGTGATGCACCAACCGGCATGTGCCTCTCATAAGCCTCCCACCATCTGAAGGCAGCCCCAAAAAACTGAAAAGTAGTGAATTAGACCCTACTGCTCTCTAGAATACCTGCTGTACGGAGAATCCGCTAACATTTGTCCGAGAAACCCTGGGCATCCTCTGACTTTGTCCCACTGAAAGATGGAGGCTGGAGTCTCTCAAACCTCTCTAGTCTCTGCTCCTCATCATCAGCCATAACAGGAACCACATGGGCCTATGCACCTGCAACCGGCTGGGCTGGTGGTGACCCCAGTGTTTGGAGTCCCTGCATCACCTGCTCTGGTGTGCGGTCGGCAGGAGTCTGAGTACTTCCCCCATCTGAGAAGTGGCTGCTGCAGCCGGAACAGAGACCGTCTGAGCAAGACTGGTGCACACAGTCAGAATCTGAGCCATGGCCTATTGAAGGCCTGGAATCACGATGGGTACAGTTGGTGCCTGAGCTGGACCTACTAGCTCATCCATAATTGGAAACTGCTCCTGAACTGGGACAACTGGTGGATCTACATGTGCTGCCCTAGCTACTGTACGAGCTGCACCTCTGCCCCTACCACGGCCTCTACTGCGACCTTGGCCTCTCGCGGCCCTAGCTGATGGTACTGGTGGTTTTCTATCCAGTCCAGTAGTACGTGTCCTCACCATCTGTGAGAGAATAGAATAACAGAAGTTTAGTTACCGAAATCAACATACTCACATGACAAGAATTCAAGAATGTGAAGTTCCCTAAGGGTTCAGCAGCCTCTCGAAGATAAGTACAGACGTCTCCATACCGATCCGCAAGACTCTACTAAACTTGATCATAACTCGTGACACATATGTAACCTAGGCTCTGATACCAACTTGTCACGACCCAAATCCTGACCTGTCGTGATGGCACCTATCATGGTACTAGGCAAGTCGACATTTACGAATAACTCCAACACCTTTAACAAAAATGGATTTTTAAAGCAGTTTAAATAGAACCTTCTCATAAACAAGATAGAGAGATCCAAACACAGCAAGGAAAACTCCCAAATCGGGGTGTCACAAAGTACATGAGCATCTAAATGTCAAAAGTCTAGAATACACTATCTAAGATAGTCCGAAACTAAATACAATAAAAGGAAAGATAAAGAAGGAGAAACAAGGACTGCGAACGCCGGGCAGCTACCTCAAAGTCTCCAAAGGTCAACTGTACAAAGTATCAACACCCACCGTGTTTGGAAACACCTGGATCTGCACACGAAGTACATGGTGTAGCATGAGTACAACCAACTTAGTAAGTAACAAGACTAAGTAAAGAACTGAAGATAGTGACGAGCTACACAATTATAGTTCAATTTCAGTAATCTCTACTAAAGAAAGTAGGCATGCTTTCAAATCCGGCAATTTAAGTCAAATCAGTTTACACATGCCAAGTTCAAGTAAAACCGAATATAATATCACTCAAAAATTTCAAAGCAGTGATAAATGGCAGCTAAGTGCAACGATAAGGAAATCAAATGCATCCTCTCAGAGCAACAATCACTCAGCTCATATTCACTCCAACATCACAATTACTCATTTCCTCACAGTCACACATTCCTCACAGTCACTCATTCCTCTCAGTCGCTCGGCACTCGCACTCAATAGGTACATGCACTCGTTGGGGTGTGTACAGACTCTGGAGGGGCTCCTTCAGTCCAAGTGCTATATCAAGACAATCATGGCATAAATCAATTAAACATGCTGCGGCGTGCAGCCCGATCCCATAAATATTTCACAATCAGACCCTCGGCCTCACTCAGTCATCAACCTCTCAAGTCTCTCAAGCTCTCAGTAATCATGTAAATCAGCCCAAACAACAATGATATGATGTATCAACAAGGAATAATATAGACTAAGATATGATATACGAGTAAAACTGAGACTGAGTACAAATAGCAATTAGAAGGTATATGTAACACGGCCTCTATGGGTCCCAACAGTACCAACATATAGCCTAAACATGATTCCTAACATGATTTACAATCAAAGTTCTATAACACATGGAGAGCATATAGCTAACAACACGTTATTCAACTTTATAATTCCATGGAATGGACCAAGTCACAATTCCTAAGGTGCACGCCCACACACCCATCACCTAGCATGTGCGTCACCTCTAAACCAATCACATAACATATAATCCGGGGTTTCCTACCCTCAGAACCAGATTTAGAACTGTTACTTACCTCAGTCCGAGCAAATCTCTACTCCAACACACCTTTGCCTCGCGAATCGGCCTCCAAATGCCTCGAATCTAACCACAAACAATACGATACAATTAACACGGGATAAAGGAATCAATTTCACAAGAAAATACGAGATTATAAGTAAAAATCCTAAATTGGCTCAAAGCCGGCCCCCGGGAGCCACGTCTCGAAATCCGACAAATTTCATAAAACCCGAAAACCCATTCAACCACGAGTCTAACCATACCAAATTCATCAAAATCTGACACCAAATCGCCATGCAAATCCCCAAAATCAACTCTGCAAATCCCTAGCCTCAAACCCCCAAATTACACCTCAAAAACACACAAGCTAGGTGGGAAAGTCAATGGGGAAACAAGATTATTGATCAAAATCGAGCACAAGGGACTTACCTCAAGAATCTCTTCAAATACCCTCTCAAAAATCGCCTAAGACTGAGCTTAAAATGTTAAATGAAGCCAAAATCGCGAACCCTTGCATTTATATGTTCTGCCCCGTCAAACTGTATCTACGGTCAAAAATCCGCTTCTGCGGTCCCGCTTTTGCGGTGAAATCTCCGTATCTGCAAAGGTAACTTAACTCCCCAATTATCGTACATGAGCACAAAATCCACTTCTGCGGAAGCACTTCTGCGACTACTCGTTCTCTCCTGCATAAAACCCCTGGCCCCTCAACTCCTTCACTCCCCGCTTCTGCGGCCCTTACATCGCATCTGCGCAATTGCAGGTGCAGAAATCCCATTGCACCTGCGATCTCCTGACATCCTCCAACTCCACACTTGCGCACCACCTGCGGCATCGCACCTGCGGCCAAGACCCTCGCATGTGCGATCACACCAGAAAGGCTAAAGCTTCAGCAACTTCACAACTCCAATTCTTGATCCATTAACCACCCGTAATCAACCCGAGGCTCCAGGGACCTCAACCAAACATACCAATAAGTCCTTAAAAATCATACGAACTTAGTCGAACCCTCAAATCACCTCAAACAACATCAAAAACACGAATCGCGCATAGATTCAAGCCTAATGAACTTTGAAACTTCTTATTTCTACAAGTGACGTCGAAACATATCAAATCACGTCCGAATGACCTCAAATTTTGCACACAAGTCACAAATGACACCACTGACCTACTCCAACTTTTGAAATCGAGATCTGACCCCGATATCAAAAAGTCCACTCCTGGTGAAACTTCCCAAAATTTTAACTTTTGCCATTTCAAGCTTAATTCAACTACGGACCTCCAAATCACAATCCGGACGCACTCCTAAGTTCAAAATTATCCAACGGAGCTACTGAACCATCAAAACTTCATTTCGGAGTAGTTTACACATAAGTCAACATTCGGTCAACCTTTTCAACTGAAGCCTCCAACCTTGAGACTAAGTGTCTCAATTCATTCCGAAATCTCTCCGGACCCGAACCAACTAACCAGGTAAGTCATATAACTGTTATAAAGCACAAAAAGAACAGTAAATGGGGGTGTTACACCTCCTTTTTACTACACCCGCGGGGTGTAAAGGAGTTTTTCCACTTAAAGGACAATCAGAACGGAATTTATTATTAAGATTTCAGAGTCGCCACTTGGGAGATTAATGGTGTCCTAAGTCACCGGTTGAATCCCGATCCGAGGAAATTGTGACTCTGTTAACAGTCCGCGAACCAGAAATTCGAGTAAGGAATTTTGTTAACCCGGGAGAAGGTGTTAGGCATTCCCGAGTTCCGTGGTTCTAGCACAGTCTCTCAACTGTCATATTTGGCTTATTTATTTGATTTTAGTACATGTTTTAACCTATATGCCTTTAACTTTGAACCGCTTTTATTATTATTGTTTATTTTAAGGGAATTGCAACGTCATGAAAACATGTCTCGAACCTCGTCACATAAATGCACCCGTGATTTTCGACATATTTTGACTTCGTTGAGATTTGGATTTGGGTCACATAAATGTGCACCCGTATTTAGGAATGTAAAATTATTTAAAATGCGTTCCTAAAGAGACTATCGCGTTATTATCTTTGGGGAAGGCCGTGAAATTATCTAAACGGCCCATCCCGAAGTCTAAGTATTTTGTATAAACATTTATAGAGGGCCCCGCAATTTGTTTGTTTATTTAGCGAGGCTCATCTCGTTTTTATTTAAAGACCAGTCCTAAAGAAACTATGATTTTTCTATTTATTCTTGTCTCTAAAATAAAGAAAAGCAATCGTAACTAATAACAACTATATTTGAGGCCCATGGAATCACGCTATTAAACTGTCAGCCAAGCTTGGGCCTGAAGCGCAGCCCGCTTAAATGGACCGAAATCCAGGCACTCAAGAAAACAAACCAGTCTTAAGCCTAAGCCCAGGTTTACACGGCGTCTAATTAAAGCCAAATTTGGGCCGCCTGAAGTGCGTCGGAGCCCAGTCCATCCGAGATAGGCTGTTAAGCCTCGATCACCCATTCAAACTGGATTTCAAGTATTCATGGACACTTTTAAGTTACTCGTATTTCACCATTTACAGCATAGGAAAAATGTGATTCACCTATTCAGATTGATGAAACAACTAAACCTTTTTGATTACAACTTAAAACTCAGATTATTTCTGCTTATCTTTTGATGAGCTATTGGATACTATTAAGGTGAAAGAAGACATATATTGAGAATGTTAAATCAATGATCAAATAATTCAGAGTCTCATGCAGGTTCAACTGTCAGTACACATGAGAATTCAAGGACTCGAAGTGACTTCCTATTTCAATTGCCTTCTGACTTTAATAATCAAATTAAACTAGCTAAAACTGAAGGATGATTTCAGCTCAGATTACTACAGTTCGAGAACTCTATGCTAAACATACAAACTAAGTTAGCTACAGCTACTTTCATTCCACACTCATCACTCTAACCATTTAACAAACGCGAGATCCTTAAGCTAACTGACAATCAGTTGCAACATATAGTTTAAATTAACTTAGGGCAATCCCAATTAACAGTCCACGTTATTACAACTCAGTCTATGGCTCAAATCAGTACCATCTTAATCAACTAGCAACGAGTAACAATTTAAACAACTTAAACTATATCAGATTGCATCCAAAGTGCAGAGATCTGGTAGCAATTTTCATTTCAACTTCAACTTGGAGTTACATGGAAGCAAATCAAGGGAGTGTACCTGAAGATCGAAATATAAGTAGAAGAAGAAGAAGTCAGCCACAGCAACGCAACAATACACCAAGAGATGATCAAACAGCAACAATACACAGCTCAGGAAGTTGAAACAGAGCCCAGAAAATTATTTGAAATCAGCCGAAAATGATAGATCAACTCGAATTAGTTCCAAACAGACCAAATGACCTTGAACACTACCCAGGATGCACTCAGCAACTTCAGTAAATCTCAAACTCAATCAAAACCTAGCTTAATTGGACCTAAAACCATTCGAAATCCATTCCTATGTCTCTGAAACCTCAAACACCAGATTTTGAACTAGGAAAACTTGAAATTAGACTGCAAATCCCAATGGAGCAGTAACTGTTTTTGGTTCTTCTATTAGATTTTCTCTTATTTTTGGTTTTTGGAACTTGGATTCTAAATTCCGGATCTGAAAATTATCAGATGCTTTTGGGGAATGTTTTATGGCTGCCCAAAACTTCTTCAACAAGGAATATCTGCTGCCTTTTATAGGCAAAAGTGAGGGCAGCCCTCAGATTTTCAGTTTTCTTTTTAGTCCCCCCTTTTATTTGCAGATTGGTCCTTTATTTATTGACTTGCTTCTCAAGTTATCTCACTTATATTCTGAATTTACCTTAAAATCCAAATCTAGAAGCTTCTAGGAACTTCTTACTAGATTCCCTACCCTTGAATTGCCTAACTTACCCTTATTTTGGTTCTAAAATTACTAACCTTTAACAAACCAACCCATTTTGTATGTCTAAACTACCCTTGATTGCTTTCAAAATTACTAACCCAAACAAACCCCTTCACCTTAGTTACAAGACCAACTATGGTTAACTAAAGAGTGATTTATTCAGCTATATCCAATCAACCTAACTTAAAAAAATGAACTAATCAATACTAATTAACCTAAATGCTTTAGTTAAAACTAACATTGAATTAACAATTAACAAACTAAAGTAACTAACAATTAACAATCAACACAAACACTGAACAAGATAACACACGAACTAATAACAAATAAACACTGAAATCAAAATCAAGAACTGAAATCATGAACACGAATTGAAACAAATAAAAATTGAAACTAAAGTATAACAAAATTACGAACTGAAACTCAACTAAATCAAAACTAATTCCAATAAAACAAAAATAAACAAAAACTGAGCTAAAATAATAGGAACAGATATAGAACCAAAAAGAACAGAATCAATTTGAAAAGGAACTTACTAATCTTAGTCTTTGATTGGACTGACTCCGAGTTGGTCTGAGTTTGGGATTCAAAGTTTTTGAGGAACCAACAGAGTGCTCGAAATTCCCAAGACGGGTTGAAATTCGAAAACCCTATATCTAAAATTGAAGAGATTTCGCTGAGTTTTGAAAGGTTTTGGTTTGAGATTAGAGATGAGGAGTGTTAGGAGAGTACGGGGTATGAAGTTGGTTAGATTTGGATGAGTTTGCATTTTGGCCGAAAATTTAATCCAAGATTCAAGAAGATTGGTTATGATTTGAGGGATATGGTTTTGGGGGTTGGAAAGAGGAAGGGAAGGAGAGTTTGTGGTAAAATTTTGAGGTCGTTTGGTGGCCGGCCGCCGCCGTGAGGCGATTTCCGGCGGCGGTCTAGGGCGTTGGACGGCGGAGACGGCGGGGGGTGTCTCTGAGTTAGAGGGGTGATAGAGACGGCTTGGTAGGGGGGGGGGAGGGGTAGGGTGACCCGATATTTTTATATCAAAGAGGGTGGACTTCTCAACCGTCCGATTGATCAACCTCGACGGCCAGGATTTGAGACGATTAAACGGCGTCGTTTTGGTTATGCAAGGGGCAGGCCGGGTTTGGGGAATTGGGCTATGGACTGGGGTGGGTTTTAATTAGTTTGGGCTTGTATTATTTGAACGGAAAATGGCCCAATGTTGGCCAGCCCTTTGTTTCTTCATTTTAATTTCCTTTTATTTGTTTTCCTTCCTTTTCTTTTTGTATTTCATTTACTTATTTGTTTTCATTTTGTATTTTTATGGTTTGCTAACTTTATTAAAATGCAAAATTAAAGACCTACTTTGTTTCAAAAATTAAACTAATTAATTCCTAAAAATCTATTAAATCCTATTTAAAAGCAAACCCATGACAAATTCAACAATTAACAATTAAAAATGCAAAGATGGACTATTTTTGTTATTTTCTTTAAATTTTGTTCTAAAAACGGCTTAACCACTAATTAATCCTAAAATATGAAATTAAATCCTAAATGCAAATGTCAAGTGTAATTTTTATATTTTCATATGCATTAAAATGCACAAATAAAAATGCAACAATTAACAAAAAACAACGCAAAATTCACAAAATTGTAAAATAATGAAAGAAAAATTATTTTGTTTGAATTTTTTGGGAATAATTCACTTAGGACAAAAATTACGTGCTCACAGGGAAACGGAGCTAAACTCTCGAAATCACCGGCCGGGTCGTTACGAATGAGCAGAGGAGCTAGGACAAAATTGGGAAGCAAGCAAACACAATGACATGGAAAGAGAGCCGAGTAGTTAGTTAAGAGAAAAATCAGTCATAGTTGATGGTTCTCCTCTTAAAAAGTGTCAGATAGTCCATAATTTAGGGCCCAACCTGAGGCACTGGGCCTGTAAGCTGAATTCCGGCCAATCTTTCTTTTAAATATAATAATAATATACGCGGGAACATTCAACCAACAGCTGTGGATTCTGACTTATATACATCACAGACACAGTACGCTGTTTTTTAGGAAGGAATACTCCGTTGCATTTTGACAACAGCTGTGGGCTGCGAACTTTCTGACCTCAACTACGCTGTTTATTCTTTCTATTCAGGTTGGCGCTGACTCTCTATTTTTAGAGTTCATGCATATGGGCGTTGAACTGAATTAATTGATATTGTCCGAAAAACTTGAAATAAAATATTCTAAGTTTCTAAACTTCTTCAAAACTTGTTCAAACAACAAAGAGATATATACAAATTTCTTTCTTACGCGCGCGTAAAAGAAGTAATACTTTCTTCCATTTCTATTTATTTCATTTACTTTGACGAGTACCAATTTCTTCTTCAAGTTTTACTAGTTGTGTTTGTGTGATAGATAATATACTTTAACAATATATAGAACTGAATACACTTGAGTATATCATGTCCTTCAATTTAGTTCTCTACTACGTACCCCACGATAGTAGGCTATAATTATGTAGTTTAGCTACCACTTACGCTCCAACTTAGTTGCACTTTATTGATATATGAGTGTTAAATGATAACAAATTGTACTAATTAAGAACTTTGTGCTTTGTAGGAGTAATTCCGCGATATGAGGACATTAAAGAGTGTTTTGGAGTTAATATGGAGCAAGGAAGGCCAATCGGAGGTGAGCGCGCGCAAAAGAAGAAAGAAAACTGAAGGCAGAAATATCCTCCAGGTGCGAGGTCCATCCGCGGCCGCGCACTGGCTGCGCTCATCAGGCAGAACAAAAGGCAATATGCGCGGCCCATTCGCGGTTGATCCGCGGACGCGAACGTCCCTCCGAGGATTTTTATTTCAGGGGTAAATTTGAAAGTTCAAAGGCGACTCTCCTTGACCTATATGAAGCCCAGCTCGCCCAAAAAGAGGGTATCTTGGTTTTTGGAAGGATTTTGAAGGCAAGAACAGGAAAAAAGCAAGACGGAAGATCCGGCATAGAGTTTTTATCTTTCTTCCTCTTGTTTTTATCATTGATGATGAATTCTATTGTGATGATTGTGAAAACAATTATGCATAGCTAAACTCCTAATCTAGGGTTTTGATGGAACCTATTGGAGGATGATTTTCTTGTTATGTTAATATAGATTTGTCATAATATTCTCTCTATTTGTTCAACTATATTGTGATTGATGTTGATTGAAGGGCCCTCAATCGACTACCTATTTAGTATGTATTACTCGGGAGAGAGTGCATGTTTAGGTAGTTGTTGAACAACACCACTCCCAACGTATATGAGGGATCAATACGAAGGGTTTAAAGGTGGGATTAGGGATAACGAAACCTTGGGCGCGATCTAAGTGAGTTGTACTTAGAGCTAGCTAGCGTAATTCGGGAGAATATGTCTAGTATATTGTTGTAATTACTCGGAGAGAATTACGACAGTCAGAGTGCTCGATTGATAGAGAAGTCTTAGACAAATTTATAGCAAACGTAGCGGAAAGGATTCTGACAATAGGGGAAATCAGAACCTTAGATCATTCCAATTCTTGTCTACAACTCATCCATAGTTAGTTCATAATTATTGCATTGTCATTACATAATATTTAGTTAGTAAACATCCAATCTTTTACTCAAATATTTCCGAAGATTGAATACGTGAATTTGTGTAAGTCCAATAGTTGTGATTGATAGGTTAATTCCCTGTGGAATTCGACTCCGATTTTGTTAACCAGAATATATTTGCAGCGACCGCTTTATCTTTTTTATAAGGTATAGTTGGGCGTGATCACCCACCCTTGGACAATCACAGCTCTTATTATTGTCAAGACAAGAACCATTTGACATTGATATTACGATCCGTCAGCTTGATTCTTCGAATCACATTTACCAATTGTTATGTTCCAAACGTGAATTAGCTGCTCTAGAAAGTGACTCTCCATATAAAAAGCATGTATACATATGCCAAGTGTTCACATGTTAAATTGAACTTTCCAACAAGTGTTAAATTTTGAACCATGCGTGGAATTTACTACACCACTTAACTACCCATTCTTAGATACAGGCCTACTTAGATATCCATAATCTTTCAATCTTGTTGATTTGACATACAATATTCCCAACAAAATATAAAGTGAAAAGACACAGGCACCCCACTAAAGGCAGACAATGACACAAATATTCAAATAAATTTAGAGGAACTGGTATTAACATGTGAAACACATAGACCACAAGAGAATAGATTTGTTGATGTGCAAGTTATAATTATAATTAATGAAATTATGCGTTTGATCCATGTCTTTGTCTTAATCATGATCTTGTAACAGCATAGACTACTTCAGTCCACTTGTGTATACAATGTCCTTTTCTATTGGGACCCTCAATTTTGGGCTATACGAATAAGTTTTATATTGTAGGCATAATTTTTTTCGGAAAAGGTCCAAATTTACTCATCTACTTTTAGACATTGTTTACATCTAACTTCCGTTATACTATTCGGCTAAATTTATCCTTGACCATTATACTGTCTGACCAAATTTACCCCTACCATCAGCAAACTTTTAAAAAATTACTTCTCAGTCCGTCAGGTGAAAAATCTCCCAAATTATTTTAATTAAGTCACTTATTCTTCTTCTTGATCCACTATTTCTATTTTCGAAATAGTTTGCATTTACCTGCTTTCTTAATTGGAAAAAAATAAGAGAAAGAAATATTAAAGTAATACAACAGTTAGTAAATAAAGTATTGTAAATTGAAGAATCTAAATTAGATAGCTTGTCTAAATTCCAAAAGTATTTACAACACACCTAACTTTAATGAATTCGTCGCACTAAAGGTATGGAGAGCTTTGCAAGTTTTAGTGATGGAAGTTGAACTTCCTCGGAGATTTTACATTGTCAAATTCAAGTTTGCTTTAATCAAATGCATACGTACTGTGCACTCTTAAGTTAGTCGATCGAACTCTATACTAACCCGACAATAACAAAACATATATTCGAATATACATGTACATACATGATGAGTAGTTGCATATAATATATAATAAAGAATTATGCGGTGTGTATATGATTGAAGAATAAATAAAAATTTAAATCAATTCTAGACCCATTATCGCAAGAAGAGAAGTGGGTGCAATGGTAATTAAAGATATCCATGAATAATTTGTATAGTTTAGGACCTTTAGCATTCACATCAATAGTAATTTCTGAAAATCATGGAGCAAGAACAACAAGTTATTTAAATAAAAATAAACTGAAAGATTTTGGATTACCTAACAGATCAAAGGGTAATTATTAAAAGTTTGCTGATGGTAGGGATAAATTTGGTCGGATAGTATAACAGTATTGGTAAATTTGGCCGGATAGTATAACGGGGGATAAATATAAACATTATCCAAAAGTAGAGGGATATATTTGGCCCTTTTCCTTTTTTTTTTACCCTAATCTATATACACTATATAACCAATTACATAGTAACATATTATAACTGTAGTTTTTTGAAGTTACTATATCATATATAATGCAAGAGATTACCTAGTGTTATATGACTATTCTAACTTAATAGTGTATATTTTGTTTTAGTTTTGTCCTAAATTTCTAATTCATTAGGACTCTCTTTCTTGAACGAAGGGAAAAAGAGTCTTAAAAAGAATAAATTTCTTCATATGCCTTATTATTTTGTTGAAGGAAAAGTCTTGGACATTTATAAATTAAGATCTCTGTTTCTCACAACAATAACAATAATATCCACATTAAAAGTTCTCTTTATTAGCTTCCGCATGCACTATATTATTTGGATCACAATATTTTGACACTATCAAGTACAGAGCGTAAACTCCTTGCAAATAGCTATTAGTGGTTAAACCAAACCTTTATCTAGTAGTACAAAACTACAAATAGCCATTAATATCAAACAGATTTTTTGTGCGCAATTTTGTAGACTCCATCTGTTGAATTTTGAGGAGAAGCAGAAAGAAGGCCGGCAAGGCGACAGGTTAGTCAAATAATGATACGATGAATACAATATTTTATTGTCAAATGAGTTAACGAATGTTCCAAGAACCTCAAAATGCAAATGGCGATTCTCTTTTATTATTGGACAGTAATAAAACAATTATGGTCTTCAAGTAGCTCATTTATTTTTCTCCGAGTTAAAGAGGTAGCAATTAGTATAAGAAAATATTTTTTCCAATTGAATAAATTATAAAGTCAGTAATTCTTACTTCGATCTAACTGGCCGATTTATTTACGCAATCAATACAACTCAGCTTTACGGGGAAACATCAAAATAGAGCGAAGAAATTAACTAGATTAAAAAAGAAATGAAAAAAGAAGAAAAAACAGAAGGAGAATATGATCATGACAAATTTTGGCTTATAAATATGATGTTTTATACTTCAATATCACACAAGAGGGGTGATTTGTGTGGTGTTTAATTTTTTGCGTGCACTGATTATAGAAGGACTTGGTTCTTCCATGCGTTCCTTATGCTACTGTTACGGAATAGTAAATGAAGAAAGTAAAGAGCACAGTATTTTTACGTGGAAAATACCTGGCTCAAAAGGTGAAAAAATCACGACCTACTACCCAGTAGGATTTTTTCCAACACGTCACTAAATGCTGAGCCAAAAACAACATTTACAAAACTCTTGTAAACCTAAGGATTACCTCTAACCCTTTGTGGCAACTAGCCTCAGACTGTTGCGACAATTTCAAGTTAACTCTAACTTGAACAATACACTCAGAGCACCTAGTACAAATACTTTTAGAGAAAGCTAAAAGGTACAACTAAAATTGAACTAGAATAAAAGACAGACATTTGGAACTGGTTCTTCTATCTGGTTCATGTAGCTGCAGGTTCACACACTTGAATCACACAGGAATTGCTTGCAAATGTCTTGCTATTTTACTCTCAACTCTTGTTTAACTTCAGCGTTTGTGCGTGCCTGTAAATTGAGAACAATCTGAAATATGTAGAGTTAGTAGAATAGGAAATAACCAGAGTTCTAATGCTATATTCTTCCTTGGTGGAAGAGTTCTAGTTATCTTGAACTTCTAACTCTTCTTTTATCTAGGATAGATTTCTCTTCGAGTAAGGAGTCCTGCTCCTTATCAATTATGCAACCTTTTCGCTCAGAAGATATCAGATATAACCACTTAAGCTTATCTCTTTCATGTGTATGCATTGTGCTTGAATCTGCCCGTGTCTGAGTACACTGTGTATGAACCTGGTTCATGTTTGAATTCCTTTGTTAATCATCAAAAAACACTTACTTAGGCCAACAAATTCCCCCTTTTTGATGATGACAAACTCTATGCTTTTCATAAGAATGAGATCTGTTTCAACTCAGCTCAACATCAATACAATATTAGAACACTTTTCATTTTAAAGTCAAAAATCATCAACGACCAGATTCAATAGGTTATAAACGCCATAGTCCAAAGTAAAAACACCTATCTTCCCCTTTTTGGCATCATCGAAAAGTTGCATAATTATGTTAGATAACCAGATTTTTATTAGATCTTACTCATGGCCATTGGGGCTACTTCATACAATCATGGATTCAATTTTCTCTTTATCAATCTAAGAAAATTAGTCATCTAAGAACCATCAACAAACAATTAGAGCAAAAACAGTTGATTAGCATTGTTAAGAGTCATCCACAAAGCATCGAAGGAAATAAAAGTACTGTACCATGAGCCAAAAGAACAAAAAGGAAACATCCCATTCGGGTCACTAGTTTTCTAACTAGGCTAGGAAGGGTTTAAGGCTGGGAATGACTAGGTTCTTGGTTTCTGGCCTGAAGTAGTTTCAACATGTCATGAAGAATGCCTTCATTCTTCTCATTTTTCTTTGCAAGCTCAATCCTAAAAGCTTCCCTCTTAGTTTCTACTACAGCCAGTCTCTTCTGCAGCCTCTCAATCTTAACATCCTTAGCCCTACTCTCCTGCACCAAAGCTCTCACTTTGTTGTTCACAGACATCTTCTTGGATGAACCAGGTTCTTTGGGAGCAGTATGGACTTCATAGTCACATGCAGTCAAGGTGTTGGCCCCAAAATGATCTTTGCTTGTGCTAACACCCCATTTCTTGAGGGGTACCTTAAAGTGAGTAAGCAAAGCAATGAGAATGAATTCATAGGGTATGGCGTGAGTTTTGGTGCTAGTTAGAACCCTATCGATGTGTTGGCCCCAAAATGATCTTTGCTTGTGCTAACACCCCATTTCTTGAGGGGTACCTTAAAGTGAGTAAGCAATGATACCCAATTTTTCCCTACGTATTTTTTCATATACAAAATACTTTCAAAATAACATATATATGCATATATAAGCATGCCCAAGTGTTTTGGTATTTTTCATAAATTTTAAAGATTTTTAAAATTAATTTATTGTCCATTTTAGCAAATACAAAAATTAGTAACTATTCCCAAAACTATCAACTTTGGTGAATAGTTTATTTCATTCTCATACTTACACCAAAATATAGTTAAGGTGATTTTGTATATTTTTACAATTTTATTTGGTATTTTTAAAAGCCAAAATACATACAATTGCAATTTTAGTCTATTTTAGGATTATTAGCATTTCTATAATTATTAAAATCGGTTCCAGCATTTTTTATTTAACATTTATATATTACTAATTGGTTCAGTGCTTTTAATTTATTTTTAAAATTATTTTACTATTTTTTATAAATAAAAAGGGTAAAACTGGCTATTTAACATTTAGCCTAATTTCATTTCAATTACAGCCTCTTTTACATTTCAATTTTAACCCTTAATTGACCCAATCTCAACCCCAACCGGACCGGCCATTTTTTAATCCGACCCAACCCATAACCCAATTCAAACGACTCTACCCGGTTCCCACCTGCCCCTTTAGATCTAGGCCGTTGATCGTACAGATCAACGGCCATAATTCCCCCTTACCATTTTAACCCCAAATGACCTACCCTAATCCCTCATTCCCTACTTCTCAGCCGCCTCTGAATCCCAAACTCTCTCAAACTCTCTCAAGCTCTCCGGAACCCTAGCCTCCTCCTACCCTTTATCAACCCCCTGTCACCGGAATCCATGGCTTCTCAGGCCATGGATAGTTGGTACTCACCTACCTTCACCAGTAAGCCATGGTTGTTCGAAGCTTCGAGACCTGACCTCGATGATTCCCTCTCCGATCTTCTCACACCTTTGATACCATGGCTTCTCCGGCATGCTCCGGCATATTCAAGACTCAGGAGCCTGATTCCTGACCTCTCCGACTCAAGATCGGACCTTCTTCCAAGCCTTTCTTATTTCTAGGGTCTCTCCGAAACCCTAAGCTATTCGAGGTTCTTTCTATGTCGTTTGCTTAGATCTATGTTGTATCTATGCTTCACTTGACATTTAAAGTGTTTTCCTCAAAAGTTCTTTTCAAAATCGTTCGTCTTTGATTTTAGGGTTTCTGAAAGGATTTTTCCAAAAATCTTTCTGATTTTTCTTCTTCTTTGCTTTATGTGTGTTGTCTATATCATGCTCGTGTGATTTCTTTTGCTACGCATGTACTGTCTGTCTACTTTTCTTTTTTGTACTATACATGTTACTCCTATGTTAATCCTGTTATGTTTTCTTTGCTCTTTTACTATATGTGTTTACCGTTGAGATTCTTTGATTTTTGTCTTACTAAACTCTGTTCGTATTCTTGCTAAACATGCTTCATCTGCATTTGTTTAAGTTTGTATCATCTCTTTCTTCTGAACTCGTTTAAGGTTCGAGTTTTCTCAAATATGTTCTTCATAATCTTGAATCAGCTTTCTTACTTTGTTGTTCAAACATGCTCTCATATCTGTTTTGTTGAGGCTCTGAAACAAACCTATGAGTCTGTTTCAATGGCTTGCTTTCTCACCTTTATGTCTGATTCAAGTTGAAACCCTAGGATTTGGGGGTTCCCCTTGGCAATTTTGATTTTGTGTTCGAGTTAGGGTTCCACTTTGGGACCCTGGACTCTCAGACTCATTGTGAGTCTGCAATTGGACTCGTATCCTCTTGCTTATGATTCTGAACCTTTCAACGCTAGAACTATTTTTCTAAATAACATGACGATTGTTTGATTTTTCTGCTTTATATATGAGAAGTTCTTCTTTCAAAAGGGTTTTTGCCAACTACTAATTGATTTCAAATTCCTTTAATAGTGTTTACTTGATTGTTACCGATTTCCTTTAAATTAAACCTTTCTTTACCCCTTTCCTGACTTGATTCATTCGAGTAAAAGCCTGTAACTTTGATTTTACTAGTTGTCTGATTGATTCCCTTTCCTTATTTCACACAAACTGTACCATTGGGTTGTTGCCTTAAATAACTGCTATGTATTTACCCTTTATTGTACTGCCTGGAAAATATTTTTTCAAATCCCTTTCCTTAATTGTTTTTACCCGTTTGAAATCAGAATCCCTTAACTAAAGGGAGATTGATTACAATGTTATTTCCTTACCTTGTTCTTACTTGTTTGCTGCACTATAAAAGGGGCTCGACCCTTCAGCACTAAAACAACTTTTAACTTTTGAATCCTAAGTTCAATACTCATACTCTCAATCACAATACTCTTTCAATTCTCTACTCTCTTCTGAGACTTTTGTACTGCTTTGCTTGCAACTTGGCTTTTCAAGACTGCTGTTTTACTTATTTGTTTTCCCTGAAACTGGTATGTCTCGATTTTGATTTCAGCTTCTTCCCTATGTGTTTATTTTACAGTCACTACACTCTTGCCTACTTTGCTGCTCATGTTCTGTATTAAATATGTTACTTTCTTTTATCTTTACTGTTTGTTATAAATTCCCCATACCCCCATTCCCTTCTATGTGCTGAGTTAAAGTTCATGGCCTAGCAGTATCCAAATTACTGCCCAGGTCCGAACCTGACCTTCAACTGTCCTAACTCCCAAATCTAGCTAACAGGCTGGTCAGGGGTGTGCCAGCATTCCTAATTGCTGGGCATGACCACTAGCCTGTCATGGCCTTCCCTAACTCCCCTCTATTGCACTTACACTTACTCTTAGACTCTAAGTTCTGCCCCTCTCCTATGAGCCTTGCCTTGGGGACCTTGAGTTCCCTCTGAACTTGGACATTTGAGTCTTCCATACTGCACTATAATCTGATCCTGCAATGTATTTTGGGTGTAAGCACTGCCTGGATTTCATGAAGCTCCTTGGAACTTTGACACACCCAAAGATGAGAAAGGCTTTGGAAATCTGATCTTTGGAGGTTGGTTTATTTCATGTTTCAGACTAGGAGTCTAAATTAGGCTCTCCTTGGTTAGAATTTTTTCTGATGTAATTTTCTTTACTTTTTTCTGGATTCATTCAAGTTATAATAATCTTATAATAACTTATGGGGTGTATAGTAAAAATGGGGGAAGGTCACTCATGTTATGCATAGGGGGTAGATATCATGTTTTAGGTCTTTACTTCTGTAATCACAACCTTTTCGTTTATGTATCTGCATATAGAGATCCTGCCTATAAGTTGTTTCATTACTGCATATAGAGATCCTGCCTATAAGTTGTTTCATTACTTCATATAGAAATCCTGCCTATAAGTTATGCATTTCGTTAGAAATCATGTATATAAGTTTCTGCATTCCTACATTAGAGACCATGTCGATAAGTTTCTGCATTCCCACATTAGAGACCATGCCTATAAGTGTCTGCATTTCCGCATATAGAAGTCATGCCTATAAGTTTCTGCATTTCTGCATATGCATATGTCACTAGGCAAACAATCTATGGGTTAAAGAATAGTCAATCGCATCCTAGATACCATGCTTATAGGATTCCTGCACTTACGTAACCATTTTAAAAATTAGTAACGCTTAGAATTCATGCCTATAGGAGCAATCGTTTAAATCTGATTCATCCGCGAGTCTAAAATCAGTAATAATATCGTTTAGTATCTGCAGAATTGGTTTATTTCTAAAATCAGTAATCCTTCCTTAAAATCAGTATGCTTTACCTTGTTAGATATCATGCCTATAGGTCTCACCTAGGCGAACCATTAGGTAACTAATTACTATACCAGTCTTTAATAATTACAACCAGCAGGCAAGCCTAATTTGGACTTCTTATATGAAAATATGTGATAAATCAGCCACCCCTTTAACGTTTAAGTTTAATTAAGGACCTAACCAGTACCTGTAAGTCATGCTAAACAATTCGTTGCTTTGAATGAGGAGGCCTATTTGAGCCTTTAGCTGTTATGTGTTTCCCCTTTTACCGCTTTTATGTGTTTTGTTTGTCGCACTAGACTTTTGTCCTTTTATAACTCTGAAAAGCCAATCTCCCTTCCCTTTAGGATTAGTAGTCCCAACTGCCTCCGGGACTGATAGGATTAGGGCGGGTAATAGCATGCAATAAGTAACGAGACCATTCCGCGATTTAATACCTTAACGGGGTAGGTAAGGATAGACATGGATATGATGACCACGCGATAGCACCACGTGTATAAATGGTTACCGGGTGTTGTGTGGGGTGATCCATGTTATGTATAAACCTAGGACCCCCTCCCTCTTTATTTGTTTACTTTCTTTTCTTTCCAGAACTTTTTTTTTAGAAAAGCTGTTAATTTTTCAGTTCTCTAAACTCCTTCTTTTACTTCAATCACTAAAAAATCTCTTTTAATTATTTGATTTCCAGCACTGTTTCTTCTCCAAACCTCCGCCTCTTTTATTCCCTTTGTTTGATTATTTGTACCAATTATTTGACCCCATTTTCCTGCACTCGTATATCCCTTAAATAATTATGAAATCACCTATCTCCGAACTTTAGCATGTTTATTTAACTTTTATACTTCCCTTGTTTGCAATCGTTGTGTGAAAGTTGTCTTGTATGTTTACTTGTTGTTTATATTTAAAGTCACAATTATAGCATGGCCGGGAACCACACTAGTAGATCTTGGGGGATGCCTAACACCTTCCCCCCGAGATAATTTCAAGCCCTTACCCATTCTCTGGTTCTTTTTTTATTTTTATTCTTAGTGTCCTAATGCACTCAATCATTAGGTGGCGACTCTTCTAAATTGCAAACCCGATTCCCAAAAGGAAAAGAGTTGTTCGTCCAAATATCATAAACCCGATTTCGCGAGAAAAAGGGGGCATCAACAATCGAGGAGCTGGATGATAAACCCGGCCAATTGATCTGCCTTCCACTATCTAGATACTCCATAAGGACCAGGTCCATGAAGGTGGCAATGTGTCTTCTTTCCTGCCTGGGCAATACAACCATGTTGATGAATTCAAAGAGCAACTTGTGGGCAGTCTTCATCTCACTTTTGTACACAGCCTTAGGCTGTAGCTCTAAATCATTATCAGCAAATTTTCTAGTAATGGCAAGGGAGGTAAGAAGGTTTTCTAGGCTTTGCCATTTCAGCTTCTTGTAGTCATTGTACCCTTCAGCAGGTACCCCTAGAATTTCTCCCAATTCCTTGTCATCAAAACTCACAGTCATCCCTTTCACCACACTGCTGACCCTGCTATTTTTATTTCACAATTTGCCATGAACTCCACAATCTCAGTTCTGGCAAGTCTTCCTTCCATCTCAAAGACCATGTCCTTCCAACCTTGAAATTGTAGTTTCTCCAGCAGCATCACCATGCCTTCCTCCTCCAAGTCCCTGCGGAGTCTACCTTTCAAGATCGTTCTTTTTCAAAATTTAACCATCTTGTCCTGCTCTTCATCAGTTTCCTCCTCTTTTTCACTTTCTGCTTCCTCCACTACTTGCACATTCCTAGATTTTCGGGCAGACCTAGTTCTTTTTGCCAAGGTAGAAGGTTCTGCATTAACTGTCCTTGTATGCGATTTCTTTTGGGAAGTCTTTCTTTTCTTTGCCTTTGGAGTCGCAACCTCCACCTCCTCTGCCTTGTCTTCATCATGAAGAAACGGGTCCATCTCCTCAATTTCAATTGCCTCAACAGGCTCACTCACTTTCTTCTTTCCTTTTGCAGTCGATTTTCTTTTACTCTCTTCTAAGGCTCTTTCTAGTTCAGCCTCAGTCTGCTTCTTCTAACTCCTTGTAGCACATCCTCTTGTGGGAGGAGTCTCTACAGGGATAGAAGAGGCAGTCTTTCTTTTCTTATTTTCCCTAGAAGTTCTAGGGATTTTAACTCCTGAACCTTTCTTCTTTTTGAGATTATAGGTGCCAGACACTCGTTTCAATAGGTCTTCGAGGGGATCCTGCACAGATGAAACAGGTTCTTGAAACCTCTTCTTCAACCTAACCAGCCCCTCAACCGCACTTGCATCACCAGACCCATTACCTCTTCTTCTCTCTAACTTTCTTCCTTCTCAACAGCTTCCTCACACCACAACTCCATAACCCCCCAGTCAACTCAGTAGGAGTAGGTGAAGATTCAACCACTCCTTCTTTTCCCTTTCCCCTCACATCAACTTGAGCACCCTCACTATCTTTTTCTTTTTTCTTTTTATTTTTACCACCAATTTTTTCAAATCAGTGTTTCAACCCCAGCAGTAGTTTCGGCCAGAACAAATTTGTTCTCCAGATTCTCAGCAACTCCTGAAATTACCTCAGACGCAATCTTAGGACCAGATGTTACCTGCTCTGCTTCTGATGAAACAGTTTCTTCCCCTTCAGTTGCAGACTTAAATGATTCTCCAGGTTTTTGGGGTTCTTCTACCTGTCCTGCCCTCAATTTCTCATTTATTTTCTTGATTTGTTCCCCTCCAGCGACTATTTTACGAGCAAGCATCTTGAACCTTCCTTTCTTAGAGGTGGGTGTGGTTGAAGGCGTGATAGATGGTGTAGTTGATGATTCTTTGGGTGGTGATGAGGGATTTTCAGAAAGGTTTGTCATCAATGTGTGTAGATGTGCGTATTGAAGAGATGAGAGAAGATAGAGAGAATTATTTGGCGGCTGAAAATTTAGAAGTGAGAAAATGGGTAAGGCTAAATCAATTTAAAGAGGGAGAGTTTAAGTGGGTAACGATATCTTTTTAGAAGCTCAGAAGTCTAATCAAACCGGAAAAGTCTGTTTGAAAATACGTAGGAGTCTTCTCTAGAATCTAGGCAATTATGTCGTGTGGGACACCTTTAGTGAAACTGGTTCGTTTGAACGGATTAGCTTTGAGGGAGATTGAGATGAAATGTGACTCTTTTTTTTTATCATGATCCAATTATAATTATTTCAAAATATACGAAGTGGAGAGTACATACCATGTAATCTTGATGAACCAGATTCTTCACTGAGAATTCTCTTGTGTAAGTCTGAATTTTCCAAGAAAATAAAGATAATATTACTAGAGATTAATGAGACATTTTAGCACATGGCACAAGAGTATACTAGTGAAAGTGCGAGACTGAGCAAAATCTAATCTAATTATGTACAAAATTCACAAGTTATCGAACCAATTATTTAGTTAGAACTGGTTCCTTTTAGGTGATCTTAATAATCCCTAATTCTAATATGTTCCTTTCAAAGTGATCTCTACTTAGAGCTTTTGTGAAGATGTCAGCTATTTGCTTGTCAGTAGCACAAAATACTATAGTGATCAATCCTATTTCATAGTTGTCCCTCAAAAGTGATGTCTAACATCTATGTGCTTAGTTCTTTTGTGATGAACCGGATTCTTAGTCATACAAATTGCACTAGTGTTATCACAAAAGATGGGGATAAAACCTACATCAGTTCCAAAGTCCATCAATTGTTGTTTGATCCACAACAATTGAGCACAATATCAGGCAGCAGCCACATACTCAACTTCAGCAGTATACTAGGCCACAGAATTTTGCTTTTTGGTGGCCTAAGACACAAGACATGAGCCAAGAAAGTGTGCCATACCTGAGGTGCTCTTTCTATCCACAAGAAAACTTGCATAATCAACATCAGCATATCCCACTAAGTTGAAATTACTACCTTTTGGATACCATAGACAAATGTCGATGGTGCCTTTTAGGTATCTCAAGATCCTCTGGACAACAGTCAAGTAAGACTCCTTTGGATTTGCCTGAAATCTAGTACAAAGGTCTACACTGAAAACAATGTCAGGGCTACTAGCAGTGAGATATAACAAAGAGTCAATCATTCCCCTATACATCTTCTGATCAACAAATGAACCGGGTTCATCTATATCCAATTTTGTGGCTGTTGCTATAGGAGTGTCGATTTCTTTGAAATCTTCCATTTTAAACTTTTAAGCAACTTTTCCACATACTTATGTTGATGGCATAGTTCCATTTGAATTTCGTTTAATTTGTAAGCCTAAAAAAATTAAGCGTACCCATCATACTCATCTCAAATTCACTCCCCATTAGTTTAGCAAATTGCTTACTTAACCTATCAGTAGTTGCTCTAAAGATTATATCATCAATATATATTGTGAACTACCAAGAGATCTTTACCTTTTTCTTTCATGAACAAAGTATTTTCAATTTTACCTCTCTTGTAGCCATGCTCAAGCAAGGATTTTGACAATCTTTCATACCATGCTCTTGGAGCCTTCTTGTGCCCATAAAGTGCCTTGTCAAGCTTGTACACATGATCAGGACATTCCTTGCTTTCAAAGCCGGAGGTTGCTTGACAAACACTTCTTCCTTTAGATAGCTATTGAGGAAGGCACTCTTGATAT
The DNA here is from genome assembly GCF_001879085.1 of Nicotiana attenuata. Lineage (NCBI taxonomy): Eukaryota > Viridiplantae > Streptophyta > Magnoliopsida > Solanales > Solanaceae > Nicotiana > Nicotiana attenuata. Next base: position 17,024 of record NW_017676014.1, on the reverse strand, counting down.
CCATCTGATGGAGAGTGAATTCCATGTAAGCAACAAAGGATATAAGGAGTCTAATTGCTTCCAATCTTGCAACTGGAGCAAAAGTCTCATCATAGTATATACCATCCTCTTGACTATATCCTTGAACCACCAATCCTGCCTTGTTCTTGTAACTGTTCCATCTTCGTCAAGTTTGTTTTTGAAGATACATTATGTGCCAATTACTGATCTGTCCTTGGGTATTGGTACCAGATGCCAAACTTGACTTCCCTCAAATTGGTTGAGTTCATCTTGCATTGCATTTACCCAATCTGCATCCTACAAAGCCTCAGCAACATTTTTAGGTTCAATAAGAGACAAAAAAGCATCAAAAGCACAAAGATTCTTCAAAGAAGATCTGGTTTTGATTCCAGAGGTTGGATTACTGATTATGTTCTCAATGGGATGAGAACTTCTATACTTGTACGGTTTCACGACCAACTAGTTTTCCTTTGATGTTCCTTCAATGTTTTGTTTCTGAGGAACAGGTTCGTGGATAGGTTCCCTCGAAGTTTGAGGATCAGTTCCTCTTTGTTCAGTTCCCCCTGTCAGATTGCCCTAGGTGGAAGGACCTGTTCCATCACCTATTCCTTCCTCAGGTACAGCTTCAGTCTGGGTTGTGGTTTCATTTGAGTTTCTTACCAGCCCAATTGCTTTATCACCATGTTACTGCCTCTCAGAGAGAATGGTAGTTTCATCAAAAACCACATGTACACTTTCTTCTATACAAATAGTTCTTTTGTTATAAATATTATAAGCTTTTCTATGTGAAGAATATACCAAGAATACTCCTTCATCACTTCTGTGATCAAACTTACCTAGGGAGTCTTTACCATTATTGTGCACAAAGCACTTGCATCCAAATACCCTAAGATGGGATATATTTGGCTTTCTCCCTTTAAGTAACTCATAGGGAGTCTTCTCAACAATAGGTCTAGTGATGCACCTATTTATGATGTAGCATGCAGTGTTCACAGCTTCTGCCCAGAAGCTATGGGGCAGTTTACTACCAAGAAGCATAGTCCTAGCCATTTATTCCAATGTCCTATTCTTTCTTTCAACTACTACATTTTGTTGTGGAGTCCTTGGAGCAGAAAAGTTATGATTTATTCCATGCTCATCACAAAAGTCAGCAAATTTAGCATTCTCAAATTCACTACCATGATCAGACCTAATTGATGCAAGTTGATTACCTAGTTATTTCTGAGTTTTTATAACAAAAGAAGTGAGCATGTCAAATGCTCCATCTTTAGATGTTAAAAACAGTGTCCAAGTAAACCTAGAGTAATCATCAACAAGAACCATAACATTTCTGTTACCACCTCTATTCAATGTTCTTATTGGTCCACAAAGATCCATATGAACCTGTTCCATCTTCTTGCTTTTGCAAGAGGATCTTACCTGCTTCCCCTTTGCACAAGAATCACAAATTTTATCTTCCTTGAACTTAATGTTAGGCAGGCCTATCATCAAGTTCTTGGAGACAAATTTGTTAAGTTGTCTTAGACTGGCATGTCAAAGTCTCTTGTGCTAAAGGAGGGGATCATTATCCAACACACTTAAATAAGTGAGTTCATTTTCTGAAACTGTGGCATATCCACCACATATATGTTATTCACTTTTTTTCCTACAAAACTATCTTGTCAGTTGTAAGATTAATCACAAATCATTTTGTAGAGGTGAAGGCTACATGTTACCTCTACCACATAATTGTAATACACTTATTAGACTGTATTTCGGTCCATCTATCAAGCAGACTGTAAGGCCCCGAAAATTATCGCTAAGTAATTTAGGATTTCATGGTGTCACGTAGGCTCATTATAATATTTTTATGTGCTATTAACATGGTGTACATCCATTGGATTTGGTAGATATGTGTATAAGTCTTATGTTACGTAATTTGAGGTCCAAGGAAAGGCCTAAGTCTAAGAAAAATTGGAAAAGTCCATAATAGGCTAAAATTCCCAACGATCTTGCACTAGCCCATACTTTGAACAAGCATATCTAAATATCTATAATGTTTTAGGTGGTGGATAACCTATCAAAGGAAAGGTCTTCGAGTCTAGTTTCTAACGCTTCAAACCGTTCGTCATTTGGACATTCCTACACAAAGTTATGACCAAATTACCAAAGGCTGGAAAAAATGCGATCCTGTGTCAGATCTGCGATCTCAATGTCCATTATGAGGTCCGCATTTTTAATCTGCGGTCGCAAATCAGGTCGCAAATTGGACCAGTGTAGCCCAGTTTTGGATGCCGATTTTGCGGTGCATTATTCGGCCAGCATTCGCGTTCTGCGGTCCATTCTGCTATAGCAGACTTGACATCGGAGGGTTAATTTTCTAATTTTTATAACCCGACCCCATTTTAATATATATGCTTTAGAGTTCATTTTGGGGTCATTTTCTACTGATTTTAGAGAGAGGTGAGAGCATTTTAGAGAGAGAAGGAGGAACCCAACATTTAAATCATCCAAACTTGCATCAATCTTCAAGAATCAAAGATCCCAATCACAAGTTCTTCATCTAAGAGGTAAGATTCTATACCCTAGGTTTTAATTTCGAGTTTGGAGTATAAGATGGGCTATTAAGGTATGATTCTTGGGTGTACTAATATTGTATATACATGCATGTACAACTTAGGTTTATGGGAAGATTGCTTAACATAAATAAGTAAGGATTGGGTTAGGGAATGAAGAAAATTCTGGAAAGGGGATTTGAAATCAAGATGCTCAACTAGTATTTGATAAAATGCTCAAATGAGCTAGAATTATGAATATCTTCCTAATTTGTGTTCAATTTTGCTATGTCCCAAAATAGATTAAGTTGCTAGAATTTCCGGAATATCGTAGTAATTATAGGAAAGCTCAAGAAAGGTATGTATGGCTAACTTTAACTCTTGTAGAATCCCCTTGTTGTGACGAGCATACGGTATGTGTACCTTGTATGAAAATATGTGAATTGATTGCCTTAGTTAATTTCCCTACCACCAAGTTATATGTGATTGTGCGAAGTGATTTGATGTGCCTATCTTATTATGTGCAAAGTATGTAAAAACATGAGGATGTCGACATGGAAGTATGTGTTTACTTATGTGAACTACTTGTGAATTCGTGTGATTAATGAGCCTTGAACATTGTTGGTTAAGTCTTCCAATATGGTGGTGCAAGTGAATGGCAATAAACCAAATGTGGGTATGTGAATGTGTTTGTGTGGTAAGAGCTGTGTAACAAATGATGGAAAGAAGTTGTAATCGATGCAATTGAAACAAATGTGATAACATTATATCTGGCTGGTTGTGGGAAACTACCGTTGTGATCTAAATTGTGCATTGGGCTATTGAATAAGAAGGAAATGGCATTGATGGTTAAAGAAATCCCTTGTGTATCGTGCTGCTATTCCTTGAGATTTGTCGCTGTTGTTATTGGGATTTGATGTTGTTGACCTTGACATTTGTCGTTGTTATCCTTGTTTATGTAAATTGTTATTGCTGTGGTATTGTTGTTGTTGTCCTTGTGAATTGTTGTTGTTGTTGTGTTGCTTGTGAGTTGTGATTGCTCGGTGGGATCGGGTTGCGCGCCGCAATACGAAGTAATAAGGTGTGGGTTGTGGTGATAAGGGTGGCCGAGGTAATAAGGGTGGAAAGTGATCGAAATCACTATTGAAATGAAAATATGAACAAATTGTGAAATGATTGATGTGGAAATGTGGAAGGGGAAGCAGGAGAGATTGTGAAACTTGTTTGGCTTGATTGTTCCCTCTTTGTGGATTTGATTGTTGTTTCTATTACTGTTACATACCTGTTTATAAATTGTGAAATCATTGATGTGATAATGTTGAAGGGGAAAAGGAGAGATTGTGAAACTTGTTTGGCTTTGATTGTTTCTTTCACGTGCATTTGATCGTTGATTCTATTGATATATGTTACTTGTGTGTTATTTGATTCTACCTGGGTGAAGTTTGTTCATACATACCAGTACAATTCAAATGTACTGACGTCCCTTTTGCCGGGGGCACTACATTCGTGTTATGATTGTAGGTGCAGGTACTTCAGTCCATTGACAGTAGCACCTTATCCACTTTCCGTCAGCTATATTGGTGAGCCCCCTTCCTCTCGGGGCCCTGCGTGGCTCAGGCCGCTTTTCTTCCCGGAGTCTTATTTTGGTATTTGTGTAAGGTATAGCCGGAGCCTTGTTGCCGACATTTCCATATTATTATTTAGTTGTAGTTAGAGGCTCCGTAGACAGGTTGTGGGTAGTGTCGGGCATGGGAATTTTAAATAGAAATGTTGATGTTTGGCAATGATGTATAAAACTTGTAATACCTTTAATATGGCGAATGAAGTTGCTAATAAAAATGAAATGGAAATCGTTAATGATGTGTTTATAGAATTTGATTAATGGAGTCCATCTCCAATTTATTCATGAGTTAGTTTGGGGTAGAATGAGATCTAACAGGCTTTCTCAGTCGGGTTTACTCGGTTGAGCGCCGGTCGCGCTCCTCGGATTTCGGGGCATGACAAACTTGGTATCAGAGGCTATGGTTTTAAAGTGTCCTAGGATGTCTCGGAGCCGTGTCTAGTAGAGTCCTTCTTATCGGTGTGTTGTCGACCACATCTATAAGTTGGAGGCTATTCAGACATTTAGGAATTTCACCCTTCTTTGATACTCCAATCGTGCAATAGAGCTCAAGTTAGGGAGCTAATTTCCTCTCTAAGTCTTATTCTCAAGATTGGTGACCTTGATTCCATAATCCGCGAATTTGAAGCATGTAAGGAGGGATTGATCCCACCATTGAGTCCGAGTGGATTGCCCAAGGACTTGTTAGGAGAATGTATTGAGTTGTGGATGGATTGGTAAAACATATCGCTAAGAGGGGAGTGTCCTTGTCCCTATTGATGTCTCTGCACCATCAGATCATGTGGTATATCATCATGTTACCTACGTACGTTAGAGAGGTGGGGTCGAGGGGTATTGATTAAGCTATTGCCCTATCAACCTAACATCGTTAAGTGAGTCAAATGAAAATTTCTACTCATTGTGTATGTACACCCATAGTGAAGAGTTCTCATAAACATGGTCTTAACAAGATGTTGAATAACAAAACATTGCGTGCATCAACTCTTTGGACGAGACGCACTATTCGTGAATATACTCTATTATGAATTCTCTTATTTACATTCTTGTTGAATTAAGTTCTATAATTATGACCTTGAATTGAGTTACAACTCTAGGACTGATACTTCCCACTTGTTTTTCCTAAATTCTCACCAAGGGACTATATCTGATGAATTTCTTACAAAATCTTTTATTTAAATATACAAAATCTATTCTCTTGAGCCTATACATGCACTGTCGTAAAGTTTACCTATGTGGTGTCAAGTTTCATGCAAAGCATCCCAGCATTGTGATCCTTCTCGAGTCACTGTTTTACTCAGTTGTGTATATGGATTATATGTTTGAACAGTCAATCTACTCCCTTGCGAATATCATCATGAAATCTTCTCACTGCCTAGTAACATAAGAGCATACCTTAACACCTATCAGGTGAGTGCATGTCAATCGAAATGGTCACCGTGTGTAAAGTCTCTCTGAAAATTTGGGGATCCTCACATCCCCGTCATAGGAAGATATTGTGTCTCCATAACTTCCGTGTCCACTTGGTACATTCCGCAGTAGGAAGCTCACCTTGTCCTAGTATTGTGGTTGCTCGTGGCATGGTCGTATATTGCAGTTGGGAGCTAATATAGCAGAAAAATGTCCAGCTCATAACAAATGTTTACTTTCTCTTTACACCTCCATAACATGTGTTCATTGTGTTCTTTAGTTAATGAATCCATTGTGCTAGTTTTCCCGCACTTGTTCGATAACCATGAGAGAACATATCCTTCTATGAGTAATTGTAACACTTTCTGTCTCGTAAGGACCCATACTAGGCTCTCCGTCAAGACCAAGCACACCTTCGGGATTTATTATAGCACAACGCTTGTTTCTCATGTTCTTCTATGTTTCCTTAGAATCTGGGTAGTTCTCAAGTCAAAATCCATGAAGAACTCATTATGAACATCTGCAAACCCTCCATGATTATTCTATACTATCTCATTGGGTCCTCATATCACTTCAACTTGAAGATTCATCAAGGGTTGATAGCATGCCGCAATTGTTGAAATTGAATGATCTTTTCCGATAATGGATTATCTACACTTGTGCTAGTCCAACGATCTGCTTATCAGTCTAGGTCTTGCCTTTTGGCATTAGGTTGGCCAAGGAGAAATACACCTAGTAACACATTCGTATGTCAAAACCTTTCTCTCAGTCAAGTCTTATAGCATCTCCCCATATGCCTTGTAAAAGATGGTTGTATAGAAGTGTGTTGTAATGCTTCATTATGAAGTTGAGTTGCTAAAAACAATTGGATGTTTGAATTCTATAGACATAACGTGACTTCATAACAGAGATCTTCTTTCAAAAAAGGGTAGCTTCTCGTAATCGCTTCATATTACCACCCTTCCTAGTAGATACAATGAAAAGGTTACTTCCATAAGGCTTTCTCACTTTCTGTAATTGTTCTTGCATCATGTGTTGCTTACCCGTAATCTTCAATGCTATATCATCTCAATGTCTCGACTAGTTATCCAACTTATATGATATGATTTATGGAACCTCACTTTGATGTACTCTACAAGCGCCCCGAGAGTGGGCAAATTTCTCCTTTCCTACATACTTCTAATGTCTTCACTTTGGTTTAAGCCTCATTGCGAATGGTGCTCATTAGTTTTGCTACCCTACTATCCATTTCATCTGATGACTCTCATTGTAGAATTCATTTATGTTTCACGGCATCAAAGAGGAAGTCTTGTAGTATTAAGTATGGGGACATATTCCTTTTGTTAGAATAAATAAATATTGCTGGTATTCTTTGTAGATGTTCTTCGAACAACCATTTACCTCCTCTGCTTGTCCATGTGACTAGATAACCCAGGTTACTTCTCCTCCATAAATGCATTAAGACGCCTCATTCTTTCGAACTTATCCATGTGGGAACTTTGAGGTCTTGTTTTATACCAACTCGTAATGGTTTTAAGTACTTCCTTGCCATTGTTATCGATTTTCTAGGACTACGAGGGCTTGTCCCATGGGTTTCAAAAGTAATGATTTTCCTTTAAGCTCAGGCTAAAATTTCCGTGATTTCAAACCAAAGTGCATCCCCCTTTTCCAAAGTCTTAAATGGGTCGGATTGGATGGGTTACGTGGCTTTCTTATCACTCGACTTCTAGAATAATTGACTATATCATTGTCATGCGAGGGGAGTTTTGCTACCCATGGTATTCTACCTCCTTTGGTGTATAAGAGTGTCATTTGTCTTTCTCCCCGGAGCATCGTGTTAACCATTAGAATGCCTCTAACTAGTACATGATTTCATCCCAACATTTAGATGTCCGAGCTATGTGGTTTTACCCGTGAAAGGGGTGAGATTGGATGCCTTAAAATTTTTGCACATATCATGAGCATATTGATTTGGAAGACAAGTTGTCATACCTTTAGTTTTCTCATATAGGGTCAACTGTCAAGGAGGGTTAAGCTGTTTGAGTTATGATAATCTCATAAGTGTTTTAACTTCATTTTCATCCTCATGGGCTTACGGCATAGATTCCTTGTGTCAGCTAACGTCAGGAGTGTAATTCCACTTCATGTGTTTTGAATCCCATATCGCATTCAAGGTGCCAAAGTATTCTTATTCTTGATAAACAGATTTTCCCTACACTCTAGAAAATGAGTGGTTCACGTACTTGAGTATTCCTCCTTAATGATTCCTATTGCCAATGTACTACTTACCCCTATGCCTCATTTGTGTAATAATTGACGTAGTCACAGTGATTAACCATGTCAGTATTGTTAGTAGTAACCTTCTGTGTCTCTTAGCATATAACCTCATAAAGTACTCAACTCAGCGCATTAATGGATTCCTGAATAACTCCAGCCTGATCTTTAACTCCGCTGTTCCTCATTGTATTAGATCCATTGGGTATTGTAAGTTCAGATGAGTCGAAGATGAAGCTTGACAGTATGATCATATATATATATATATATATATATATATATATATATTTGATAGGTAATTCTATGGTCAGTTTATGATAGCACATCTTAGAGTAATTGTTGAAGGTCATCAAGGGTTTAGTGTGAGTGTTCGCCTAGAGATTTAGAGTTTGGAGGGTGAGCAGGCTATTCTCCATATTTTCCCCTGAAGATGTTATGGGAGTTGATAATAAATGTAACATAAGTGTATTACACAGTAGGTTGCACTAGGAGTATGATGTTCCCCGTAACTGTTCCTCATGTACTTCGTGTTTCCATATGTTTATGTCTAAGAAGGTAGTGATAAAAGAGGGGTATGAATTGATTTGATTGAACTATATGATCATGGTAATATCCTATATGATGCACTGCTGGCAAGAATCATCGTGGCTTGACTTCATATGGATTGTTGATTGAAATGAAATTATATTCTTGTTGATGAACACCTTTGTGATTACATTAATGGCTGGTAAGGAATATTATGAACACATGTGATGGAATTGTGGGTTGTTGTTGTTACCATGAATTGCAATATTCGGTGGGATGTAAATTGCAGTGGAAATTATTAAAGGTAAAGTCAATGGATAGTTAACTCATGCGAGATGTCTATCTGTCATCCTTGTTATGTATGTTTGGGAGTTGATATTATTTCCGAGAATGTGTCATGATAGAGCTTGTAAGTTGAGAAGGTCATCTGGGAGACTGAAAATGTCGTGGAAGGAAAATAATTTTTTTTTCCTTGAAAGGTACCATATAGGTGTTTTGATCTAAAACTGTGCAGTCCATGTTCTTGTATCCTTATGATAATGTAGTGCTTGTAATACTGAGATTAGTATTTTTGATATATACATTGTGGTGCTCCGTCTAGTTGTGGATGTGTTGTTAAGGCCATTTTGGTGATTCTCTGGCAGGTGGATAGGCCTAGTTACAAAGGAGACTCTGCCGAAATTTCTGAAACACGTAGGAGTTAGTCAAAATTAGGGTCTTGAGGTAGGTAAGAAAGGAGATTTATTATATTAAGCGTTTAAGTCGGAATCTACTCCTCATTCGAGGACGAATGATCCTAAGGGGGGGAGAATGTAAGGCCTCGGAAATTTTCGCAAAGTAATTTAGGATTTTGTGGTGTCACGTAGGCTCATTATAATATTTTTATATGCTATTAACATGGTGTACATCCATTGGATTTGGTAGATATGTGTATAAGTCTTATGGTAAGTAATTTGAGGTCCAAGGAAAGGCCGAAGTCTAAGAAAAATTGAAAAAGTCCATAATAGGCTAAAATTCCCAACGATCTTGCACTAGTCCATACTTTGAACGAGCATATCTAAATATCTATAAGGTTTTAGGTGGTGGATAACCTATCAAAGGAAAGGTCTTCGAGTCTAGTTTCTAACGCTTCAAACCGTTCGTCATTTGGACATTCCTACACAAAGTTATGACCAAATTACCAAAGGCTGGAAAAAATGCGATCCTGTGTCAGATCTGCGATCTCAATGTCCATTATGCTGTCCGCATTTTTGATCTGCGGTCGCAAATCAGGTCGCAAATTGGACTAGTGTAGCCTAGTTTTGGACGCCGACTTTGCGGTGCATTATGCGGCCAGCATTCGCGTTCTGCGGTCCATTCTGCTATAGCAGACTTGACATCGGAGGGTTAATTTTCTAATTTTTATAACCCGACCCCATTTTAATATATAGGCTTTAGAGTTCATTTTGGGGTCATTTTCTACTGATTTTAGAGAGAGGTGAGAGCATTTTAGAGAGAGAAGGAGGAACCCAACATTTAAATCATCCAAACTTGCATCAATCTTCAAGAATCAAAGATCACAATCACAAGTTCTTCATCTAAGAGGTAAGATTCTATACCCTAGGTTTTAATTTCGAGTTTGGAGTATAAGATGGGTTATTAAGGTATGATTCTTGGGTGTATTAATATTGTATATACATGCATGTGCAACTTAGGTTTATGGGAAGATTGCTTAACATAAATAAGTAATGATTGGGTTAGGGAATGAAGAAAATTTTGGAAAGGGGATTTGAAATCAAGAGGCTCAACTAGTATTTGATAAAATACTCAAATGAGCTAGAATTATGAATATCTTCCTAATTTGTGTTCAATTTTGCTATGTCCCAAAATAGATTGAAGTTGCTAGAATTTCCGGAATATCGTAGTAATTATAGGAAAGCTCAAGAAAGGTATGTATGGCTAACTTTAACTCTTGTAGAATCCCCTTGTTGTGACGAGCATACGGTATGTGTACCTTGTATGAAAATATGTGAATTGATTGCCTTAGTTGATTTCCCTACCACCAAGTTATATGTGATTGTGCGAAGTGATTTGATGTGCCTATCTTGTTATGTGCAAAGTATGTAAAAGCTTGAGGATGTCGACATGGAAGTATGTGTTTACTTATGTGAACTACTTGTGAATTCTTGTGATTAATGAGCCTTGAACGTTGTTGGTTAAGTCTTCCAATATGGTGGTGCAAGTGAATGGCAATAAACCAAATGTGGGTATGTGAATGTGTTTGTGTGGTAAGAGCTGTGTAACAAATGATGGAAAGAAGTTGCAATCGATGCAATTGAAACAAATGTGGTAACATTATATCTGGCTGGTTGTGGGAAACTACCGTCGTAATCTAAATTGTGCATTGGGCTATTGAATAAGAAGGAAATGGCATTGATGGTTAAAGAAATCCCTTGTGTATCGTGCTGCTATTCCTTGAGATTTGTCGCTGTTGTTATTGGGATTTGATGTTGTTGACCTTGACATTTGTCGTAGTTATCCTTGTTTATGTAAATTGTTATTGCTGTGGTATTGTTGTTGTTGTCCTTGTGAATTGTTGTTGTTGTTGTGTTGCTTGTGAGTTGTGATTGCTCGGTGGGATCAGGTTGCGCGCCACACCACGAAGTAATAAGGTGTGGGTTGTGGTGATAAGGGTGGCCGAGGTAATAAGGGTGGAAAGTGATCGAAATCACTATTGAAATGAAAATATGAACAAATTGTGAAATTATTGATGTGGAAATGTGGAAGGGGAAGCAGGAGAGATTGTATACTTGTTTGGCTTGATTGTTCCCTCTTTGTGGATTTGATTGTTGTTTCTATTACTGTTACATACCTGTTTATAAATTGTGAAATCATTGATGTGATAATGTTGAAGGGGAAAAGGAGAGATTGTGAAACTTGTTTAGCTTTGATTGTTTCTTTCACGTGCATTTGATCGTTGATTCTATTGATATATGTTACTTGTGTGTTATTTGATTCTACCTGGGGTGAAGTTTGTTCATACATACCANTAAGAGGTAAGATTCTATACTCTAGGTTTTAATTTCGAGTTTGGAGTATAAGATGGGTTATTAAGGTATGATTCTTGGGTGTATTAATATTGTATATACATGCATGTACAACTTAGGTTTATGGGAAGATTGCTTAACATAAATAAGTAAGGATTGGGTTAGGGAATGAAGAAAATTTTGGAAAGGGGATTTGAAATCAAGATGCTCAACTAGTATTTGATAAAATGCTCAAATGAGCTAGAATTATGAATATCTTCCTAATTTGTGTTCAATTTTGCTATGTCCCAAAATAGATTGAAGTTGCTAGAATTTCCGGAATATCGTAGTAATTAAAGGAAAGCTCAAGAAAGGTATGTATGGCTAACTTTAACTCTTGTAGAATCCCCTTGTTGTGGCGAGCATACGGTATGCGTACCTTGTATGAAAATATGTGAATTGATTGCCTTAGTTGATTCCCATACCACCAAGTTATATGTGATTGTGAGAAGTGATTTGATGTGCCTATCTTGTTATGTGCAAAGTTTGTAAAAGCTTGAGGATGTCGACATGGAAGTATGTGTTTACTTATGTGAACTATTTGTGAATTCTTGTGATTAATGTGCCTTGAACTGTCACGACTTGTGATTAACCGTGGGATCGGGTTGCGCGCCACAACACGAAGTAATAAGGTGTGGGTTGTGGTGATAAGGGTGGCCGAGGTAATAAGGGTGGCCGAGGTAATAAGGGTTGAAAGTGATCGAAATCACTATTGAAATGAAAATATGAACAAATTGTGAAATGATTGATGTGGAAATGTGGAAGGGGAAGCAGGAGAGATTGTATACTTGTTTGGCTTGATTGTTCCCTCTTTGTGGATTTGATTGTTGTTTCTATTACTGTTACATACCTGTTTATAAATTGTGAAATCATTGATGTGATAATGTTGAAGGGGAAAAGGAGAGATTGTGAAACTTGTTTGGCTTTGATTGTTTCTCTCACGTGCATTTGATCGTTGATTCTATTGATATATGTTACTTGTGTGTTATTTGATTCTACCTGGGGTGAAGTTTGTTCATACATACCAGTACAATTCAAATGTACTGACGTCCCTTTTGCCGGGGGCGCTACATTCGTGTTATGATTGTAGGTGCAGGTACTTCAGTCCATTGACAGTAGCACCTTATCCACTTTCCGTCAGCTGTATTGGTGAGCCCTTTCCTCTCGGGGCCCTGCGTGGCTGAAGCCGCTTTTCTTCCCGGAGTCTTATTTTGGTATTTGTGTAAGGTATAGCCGGAGCCTTGTTGCCGGCATTTCCATATTATTCTTTAGTTGTAGTTAGAGGCTCCGTAGACAGGTTGTGGGTAGTGTCGGGCATGGTAATTTTAAATAGAAATGTTGATGTTTGGCAATGATGTATAAAACTTGTAATACCTTTAATATGGCGAATGAAGTTGCTAATGAAAATGAAATGGTAATCGTTAATGATGTGTTTATAAAATTTGATTAATGGAGTCCATCTCCAATTTATTCATGAGTTAGTTTGGGGTAGAATGAGAACTAACAGGCTTGCTCGGTCGGGTTTACTCGGTTGAGCGCCGGTCGCGCTCCTCGGATTTTGGGGCGTGACAAACTTAGTATCAGAGCCTAAGGTTTTAAAGTGTCCTAGGATGTCTCGGAGCCGTGTCTAGTAGAGTCCTTCTTATCGGTGTGTTGTCGACCACATCTATAAGTTGGAGGCTATTCAGACATTTAGGAATTTCACCCTTCTTTGATACTCCAATCGTGCAATAGAGCTCAAGTTAGGGAGCTAATATCCTCTCTAAGTCTTATTCTCAAGATTGGTGACCTTGATGCCATAATCCGCGAATTTGAAGCATGTAAGGGGGAATTGATCCCACCATTGAGTCCGAGTGGATTGCCCAAGGACTTGTTAGGAGAATGTATTGAGTTGTGGATGGATTGGTAAAACATATCGCTAAGAGGGGAGTGTCCTTGTCCCTATTGATGTCTCTGCACCATCAGATCATGTGGTATATCATCATGTTACCTACGTATGTTAGAGAGGTGGAGTCGAGGGGTATCGATTAAGCTATTGACCTATCAACCTAACATCGTTAAGTGAGTCAAATGAAAATTTCTACTCATTGTGAATGTACACCCATAGTGAAGAGTTCTCATAAACATGGTCTTAACAAGATGTTGAATAACAAAACATTGCATGTATCAACTCTTTGGACGAGACGCACTATTCGTGAATATACTCTATTATGAATTCTCTTATTTACATTCTTGTTGAATTAAGTTCTATAATTATGCCTTTGAATTGAGTTACATCTGTAGGACTGATACTTCCCACTTGTTTTTCCTAAATTCTCACCAAGGGACTATATCCGATGAATTTCTTACAGAATCTTTTATCTAAATATACAAAATCTATTCGCTTGAGCCTATACATGCACTGTCGTAAATTTTACCTATGTGGTGTCAAGTTCCATGCAAAGCATCCCAGCATTGTGATCCTTCTCGAGTCACTGTTTTACTCAGTTGTGTATATGGATTATATGTTTGAACAGTCAATCTACTCTCTTGCGAATATCATCATGAAAGTTTCTCACTGCCTAGTAACATAAGAGAATACCTTATCACCTATCACGTGAGTGCATGTCAATCGAAATGGTCACCGTGTGCATAAAGTCTCTCTGAAAATTTGGGGATCCTCACATCCCCGTCATAGGAAGATATTGTGTCTCCATAACTTTCGTGTCCACTTGGGACATTCCGCAGTAGGAAGCTCACCTAGTCCTAGTATTGTGGTTGCTCGTGGCATGGTCGTGTATTGCAGTTGGGAGCTAATATAATAGAAAAATGTCTAGCTCATAACAAATGTTTACTTTCTCTTTACACCTCCATAATGTGTCATGTGTTCTTTAGTTGGTGAATCCATTGTGCTAGTTTCCCCGCACTTGTTCGATAACCATGAGAGAACATATCCTTCTATGAGTAATTGTAACACTTTCTGTCTCGTATGGACCCATACTAGGCTCTCCGTTAAGACCAAGCACACCTTTGGGATTTATTACAGCACAACGCCTGTTTCTCATGTTCTTCTGTGTTTCCTTAGCATCTGGGTAGTTCGCAAGTCAAAATCCATGAAGAACTCATTATGAACATCCGCAAACCCTTCATGATTATTCTATACTATCTCATTGGGTTCTCATATCACTTCAACTTAAAGATTCATCAAGGGTTGATAGCATGTCGCAATTGTTGAAATTGAATGATCTTTTTCCGATAATGGAATATCTACACTTGTGCTAGTCCAACGATCTGCTTATCAGTCTAGGTCTCGCCTTTTGGCGTTAGGTTGGCCAAGGAGAAATACACCTAGTAACACATTCGTATGTCAAAACCTTTCTCTCAGTCAAGTCTTATAGCATCTCCCCATATGGCTTGTAATAGTTGGTTGTATAGAAGTGTGTTGTAATGCTTCATTATGAAGTTGAGTTGCTAAAAACAGTTAGATTTTTGAATTCTAGAGCTATACATAACGCGACTTCATAACAGAGATCTTCTTTCAAAAAAAAAACGGGGGGGGGGGTAGCTTCTCGTAATCGCTTTATATTACCCCCTCCCTAGTGGATACAATGAAAAAGTTACTCCCATAAGGCTCTCTTACTTTCTGTAATTTTTCTTGCATCATGTTTTGTTTACCCGTAATCTTCAATGCTATATCATCTCAATGTCTCGACTAGTTATCCAACTATATGATATGATTTAATTAACCTCACTTTCATTTACTCTACAAGCGCCCCGAGAGTGGGCAAGTTTCTCCTTTCCTACAGATTTCTAATGTCTTCAACTTGGTTTAAGCTCGTTGGTTCCGAATGGTGCTCATTAGTTTTGCTACCCTACTATCCATTTCATCTGATGACTCTCATTGTAGAATTCATTTATGTTTCATGGTATCAAAGAGGAAGTCTTGTAGTATTAAGGATGGGAACATATTCCTTTTGTTAGAATAAATAAATATTGCTGGTATTCTTTATAGATGTTCTCCGAACAACCATTTATCTCCTCTGCTTGTCCATGTGACTAGATAACCCAGGTTACTTCTCCTCGATAAATGCATTAAGACGCCTCATTCTTTTGAACTTATCCATGCGGGATCGAGTGGTACGCCTACAACGTAATATTATGAAATGGGATAGAGTGGTACGCCTACCACGTGATATGAGGAAATGGGATCGTGTTGCACGCCTGCAACGAGAGGAAATTGAAACAAGTGAAAGTGGTTTGTTTTCCCTTATTCTGTGTTAGGAGAGATCAGATGTAGTTTCTTTTGTTATCCCAGATATTTTGTTTTATCTGCTACCCCATAAGTATGTTCCCCCTCCCAGCTTTAATTGTTTACTTTCCGCTATTACTTTGTTGTACTTGTATATATATATCTGCACAGGTTTATCTGGTAGTCTGGTCTAGCCTCGTCACTACTTCGCCGGGGTTAGGCTAGGCACTTACCAACACATGGGGTCGGTTGTGCTGATGCTACACTCTGTGCATCTTTTTGCACAGATCCAGGTGTTGGAGCAGCATTTGAGTAGCAGTAGCATTCTGGGAGCGAGCTTTCAGTCCAGGGACATTCGAGGTAGCCTTGCTGACGTCCGCAGGCCCGGAGTCCCTTTCTATCTTATTCAGTTTGTTATCATTTGTACCGAGGCAGACAGTGTTATGTTTCATTCAAACCTTGTATTTAGTATTCTCTAGACGTTCGTGAGTATTGTGACACCAGTCTTGGGTAGAGGATTTTGTTAAACTTCCGCATTTCCTTCAGTTAATTATATTTGATACTTCCGCTTTATCATATTATGCTTTGTTTCATTAAATGGAAGATAATTGCTAAAAGAAGTAAATTAAGTTGTCTTGCCTAGCTCCTATTAGTAGGCGCCATCACGACTCCCGAAGGTGGGACATCCGGGTCGTGACAAGTTGGTATCAGAGCACTAGGTTACATAGGTCTCACAACTCACGGACAAACTCGGTAGAGTCTGAGGTATCGGTACGGAGACGTCTGTATTTATCCCCAGAGGCTACAGAGTTAGGAAAGTTTCACATTTGTTCTTTCTTGTCGTGCGGTTCTATTTCTCAAGTACCGATTGAATTTCTACTCTGTTCTTCCGCAGATGGCGAGAACACGCGCTTCTTCATCTACCGCTCAGCAGTCCGAGTCCCCAGCAGTAGCTCCGGTGGCGAAGCCTCAGGTTGATTTGGAGGAGGAGGTTCCCGCCCCAGCAGTCCCGGTGGGCCCAACTCAGGTCCCAGAGGGGTTCATTGCCATCCCAGTTCTTCAGGACGCTCTAGTCCGATTGGTAGGCTTCGTGGATAGCGTCATTCGAGCGGGTTTGCTTCCAGGAGTTCAGCCAGCGGTGGCAGGTCAGCCGGGCACAGTGGCTCAGGCCGGGAGTGAGATCACTTTTCAGGAGGCGGCCGATGTGGGCCGTAGAGTTGAGAGGGTTTTGCCATAGGGAGATGGTCATGGGTCGGATAAGAGGCCACGTCATGCAGGCAGATTCAGTGGTACCTCGTCTAGATGTAGAGGTTCTTATGGTAGAGGCCATCCTCCTAGGCCCTTTCAGTCAGCTCCCCAGGTCGCTCATG
>NW_017676013.1:28799-54076 GCF_001879085.1 Nicotiana attenuata | reverse complement strand
TAGTTAATTGACAGGATCCTCAATTAGCTGTGCCTATTTAGTGTGCATAACTTGGAAAAGAGTGCATATTTAGGGTATTGTTGAACAACACCACTCCTAGATTATTAGAGGAATCTATAATTGCGGGTTTAAAGGCGGGATTAGGGATAACAAAGCCTTGGGTGTAATCTAAAGTGAATTGTGCTAAATAAAGTAAGCTAGTGTATCTCGGGAGAGTGCAATAGTAGATTACTGTGATTACTCGGGAGAGATTTGCGGTAAGATTAGCGTTCATGATTGATAGAGATGTGTGGGTAAATTTGTATGAGCATAAACAGAAGGGATTCCATCAATAGGGGAAATCATTGCCTTAGCTTTTCCTCATAATTGTTTACAACCTTATTAATTTAGTTACAACCATTTAGTTACTTGCAAGCTAGTTGTTAAAGAACACTCAACTGAGATTTGAATATTTGGGAAGCTGGTTCTGAAGAATTAGTGGGTCTGAAGATAGTGGTTGATAGGTTAACTCTCTGTGGATTCGACCCTGGGCGTAATACTCGGGTTATATTTGCAACGTCCGCAGAGTCCTTTTTATAAGGCATAGTTGGGTGTGATCAGTGGGTTGCCTACGTATCCCGTCCCGAGAGACGAGAATCAGGTATGCGTAGTTCGGGCAGATTGGATACTGTTGGGAATTTAAAAAAAAATAACTAATTTAGAGAAAACATATTTTTTGCTTTTTCTTGAAAAATGACGAAACATGCAGAACCTTTTTTGAATTTTCTTTTCCTCTTTTTTTTGATTTTCTGATTTTCGGAAAATGATGAAAAGTGCAAAATTTTTTTTTTGAATTTTTCGAACACTTTTTTTTAACAACATAATTGGACCCAACTCGCTTTATCTTCACACCTCACTCTTTCTTTTCTTTTTCTTTTTTTCTTTTTATTTCATTTTTTTATTTGCCCTCAACTGTCATTGGTCTACCAAATGACCCTTTTACCCTTGAATAAATGCAACATGTTGCACATAGCATGCAACAAGATGGTTGTTATTTTGGGTACACCTGTCCTAGACGGACCCAACCCCTGTGTTGAGTCCCCTAAGTCGAATGTGCATGATGCAAACAAATGTTCCTACTAGGGATACGGCATGAAGCTGTGTTTTTCTAGGTTTAAATCCCTGGGGTTTTGGTCTAGACTTGGGGTACCCGAGCGGACAACTGGGGTCGAAGAGGGGGCGACGTACCGGAAGCACTAAAGTCTACCTGGCCTTGTCGCTTGCCCAGCCTCGTTCTATTTGGTATAATTTCTACAGAAAAAGCAGCCCACGCGAACGTGTGCACCGTTTCCAGAAGACTCAGAGGGGTGGCGTAAGAAGACAGTTATATACAATTCAAACAATATTAAAGCGGTAAACAAATAGCATTTAACACTAAAGGTTCACAGAATACAGTAATATTAACAATAAACGAAGCCAAGCAAAATCATATTATTAAGCTCGAATTCTAAACCCTGAACCAGATATTCTGGGTTCTTGTCCCTTGCAGAGTCGCTAGAGCTATCAGACCTGCTTTTTCACTACACCCCCGTAAAGGGAGTATAAAGGGAGTTTTTCCAATTTAAGTGACAATTGAAACAGGATTACTTTTATTAAAATCAGAGTCGCCACTTGGGATAATTTATGGTATCCCAAGTCACCGGTTCAAATCCCGAATCGAGGAAAAGATTGACTCTGTTATACAGTCTGCGAACACAGAAATCCGGGTAAGGAACTGTTAACCCGGGAGAAGGCGTTAGGCATTCCCGAGTTCCGTGGTTCTAACACGGTCGCTTTGATCATACTTGGCTTAGTAAAATTGTTTAATTACTTATTTTAGAACCTATATGAGTTTACTTCCTTTACCGCTTTTAATTAAGAAAGTTATCTTGAAACGGGTTACGTGTACGTATACCCGCTTTGTTTGGCGCGTTAAAAATCATGTCACGCAAACGTTTCCACGATTAATAACGCTTTATTATTATTAAGAAATTTGGGCCGAAGTTGCGCGAACGCATACTCCGGTTTTGTTTTTAGAAGCATAATTGTGTTACGCGGACGTATACACAATCACGCTAGCGTTTTAAAACGACCCTAAAGGCTTTTCTACGAATATTGATCAACTTTAATGTCTAGGTTATAAAATTAATACGAGGGCCACGCAATTGTGATTTTTGTTTGGCACGGCACACCTCAATTCCAATTCTAAAAAGGAATTCAAACTAAGTTTTGGAGGGCCATAAACTATTTTTATTGTCTAATATGGCACACCTCCAATCTACTTTTAAAGAGTCAAAGTTATCATTCATGAGCATACCATTTAACTTATCTATGGCGCCTTGAGCAGATTCTTCATTGTCATATTGTACAAAACCATAACCCTTTGACTGGCCATTAGAATCAGTAGCTATCTTGCAAGAAAGAATGTTGCCAAAGCTTGAAATTGTGTGTTAAAATTTGTACTTAAAACTGAACTAAACAGAATGATAAAAATTGACTTACCACTACCCTATCCTTAAAATTCCAAGACATTCATCTATTATGGTAAAAAAACAAAAAATGGACAGCTTTATTTATTCACGAAACCAGAACAAAATGGGGAATGAAAATACTCCTAAGGGAGCTTATGTCCTTAATCAGCAAGAATGGAATAACATGCTATTTCCTCCAAAACACAATCTAGCATATACACATTAACAACAGATCTGGTTTAACCAAATTGCACACAAATACACCAACGATTCAAGTTTTCAACTAATAGTCGTGAAGTCTAACGTTTCTCAGTCGAACACATAAGAAATCGAGCAAATCAGAACATGAAGAAAGAGACAAAACTCATGAAACTCCAAGAGACTGGAGCAGCCATTTCAAACTTCCTAAAGTCACATAATTAGTCTTTTGATAACAACAGAATCCAAGCACAAACTGTTATGCTTGTCCCAAAGAAGAGAACAGAACGATTTAGGCGTCGACGAGAAGGCATACGACCCTAACAATTTAACTACGGCCTAAATATTTTAGCACTTGAAATCACTCATACTTGAAAATCATAGAGCCAAACAGAAAACCATGAGAATATGCATCGCTGATTCAGACTCATTCAAACAATCCTAAAGTCGGACAAATCGTCCATTTCAACTCGAGAAAATCTTAACCCAAGAGATAATTCAACACAATAAACAGCTAAAGGCATTCGAGGCATAGAAAACGACCGTTCAAATTAGCTTTTGCTAACTGAACATGCTCAAGCAAATCAAAACAGTGAATACAGGATTCAAACAACAAAATGACGTGTCAAATATAATTTCCAAATGCGAATCGAGAATAAATGCTAACTCCGAATCCAACCTCAACTGAAATTAATCACAGACCCATGTTTATAGATGGATTAGCATAGCTCTTATCACATTTTTCAATCGACAGCCAAACATATATAAGAAAGAGAAAGATATTGAACCTGATTGCGCGAAGCTTCGATTAATTTTGTTTGGAATTCAGTACAAATGAATCCGGCCTTGAAATTAGGAGTAACAACAACTGAGAAATAGAAACTAGCAGCCACGAACAAGACCTCGATCGGCGACTCGTTGACTCCGCGACAAACTCGGGTGAAAACTCGATTCAGCACTGGAATTTCGAATCTGAGCGCGAACTCAAACTCAAACCTCAATCGAACTCCATCAGTGAAGAATCAAAAATTCTTTATGAACCCTAGCTATTCGGTCTAAATCTTCCTCTCTATTCGTGAATTTGTGTGTGCGTGTTCCGTTTTTTTTGTTTTGTTCTTCTGTGACTGTCGCTGATCGGGGTTGGCTGCTGTGAGATGGTTGTTTCTACTGGAATTGGAACTAAAATGAAGAAGAAGGGGTCGTTGGTTAGAAGTGTGGCTGGGAGCTTCAATGGAGTCTAGGGCTTTTCTTTGGTTCTTCCATGAAGCAGATGAAACTTCCGATTTTGGAAGCTCCAGCTGTAGTCACGAAGAAAATCGAAATCAGGGGGGATGGGTCTTCAAGGTGTTCTGCAACTGATCTATAGGGGTCTTCGTATATCTTCAGCTCATTGTAGGCGTTAGTATATGTAGAGTCTAGGTTTCGGTTATTATTTTTGTGTATTTGCCAATTAGTCCCTAGGTCCTTTTGTGTTAAGTCCTTAGGGTCTTTTTATTTATTTTTTGTCCTAAAGAAGAGTCTAGAAGGGTCTCTAGACTACACAATGCCTTTTTTTAAAATAAGATAGAAATACTACACCATGCCAAAACTAATCCTAATTAACTAAACTAAACATTAAACTATTTTTGTATTTTCAAAATTATATAAAGATAAAAATAAGGTACTATTTGTTTTGTATTTTTTTCAAATTTATGAAAAATACATAAACTAAAATATTTTTTTGTAATTTTCATTTCTGGTAATAAAATAAAGTAAAAGAGTCAAAATGAGTTGAAATAGCTATATTAGGCCTAAATTAAATATTTACGGGCTAAAATACAGAAAATCTTGGGGAGGGTCAAAAAATCACATGTCTACAGTCACACCCAAGCCCGTTTACCAAGAATAGGAAAGTTCTACCTCTGCTTCTCGCTCGGTCGGTGGTACACCGCGTTATTTGGTGAACCAACCTCGAGATGTTTCGTCTCGAGGAGGGACTTTACGTTAGAGAGACCTCCCAATGTCCAGGGCCATTGGGAGCATGCATCAAGGTCCATTTCATCAATACGAGAGGGACACCTCGAGACAGTGACGAGATACTACGTCTGGGGAAAAAAGGCGGTACTGCAGGTTCCTGCCCCGGAAGAGAACATCATGGCTCATGTAGAAGGGGTTTGTGAACTTATACACGTACCCTTTTACGTTGGGCCCCCTCGATAGAGTCGTGCTTGAATTCTGTCGAAGATATCGGGCTACCCTGGCACAGGTTCACCCGTCGTTTTGGAGGATAATATTGATGATGTGGTTCTTTGGGGAGGAAACCGGACTTGAGTTCACCCTTAGCCATCTCATCAGATTGTACCGTCCCTTTCATTATCGAGGCCTGATAACTTTACGATGTCGGTCCACAAGGCCCTTTATTGCCAACGATGAAGAAGAGGGGGCCGAGGATGGATGAACCGATTTGTCCGAGTACAGTCTATTGATATTATTCTCGCGGAGTTCCTGCCATTTCCTGAGAAATGGAAATTTACACGTAAGTGGTACACTTGTATTTTTATTATTTTTGGTCATGGCGGAGGCGGACTCCGTAAAGATGCTTTCCTTTTCATTATTACAGAAATCCCGTGGATGCCATACGAGGTCCCCGAACTAGCGGGTTGGACTTGGAAGCTGGCAGCTCGCTCGACCTAAGATGGGCGTAAGTGGCGAGGCTGTTGAAGGGTAGGTGGCAAGCAAAACACCACGGTACGTGTCGTGTGGTTTAGTTTCTTAGAAATTTACTTTCCTTTATGTGTATTAACTCCGTTACCGCAAGCATTGGAGAATTTTCTGAGATGAGGCCGTGTCCCCTAGAAGAGGAGGAAGCATCGTCGGCTTCGGGGTCGAGGATTGATAACAAACGGAAGGAGTCCTCGAAGGACGACGGTGCTCACAGTGAGGCAAGCTCTGCTCGGAGGCTTAAAGGAGATGCATCACCTGAGCCTGTAGCATCCGAGGTTTTTATCCTTGGAAAAATGGTTCCTCCTTTGTCACCGTGTTCTTTTCCCGTCGAAGGTACTTCGAGGGATAAACATTGTATGCCGCCTTGTTCTCTTCCCGTCGAAGGTACTTCGAGGGGTAAAGATTTTCTGCCACCTTCTTCTTCTCTCGTGGAAGGTACTTCGAGGGAAATCCGAGGCTAGGGGCCGCCTAAATTGAGTGGGGTGTCGAGCGACTGTATTCCCATCGGGAGTGGTTCTATCGGGGTCGATGAGACCAGGCCAGTAGATGTGCACTCAACCTTTGAGGAGGCTCAGTAGCTCTATCTTGAGGTGAGCTCTGGTTGACTTTGTTTGTTTTCCAGCTTTGCATTTCCAATTTTTCACTGAGCTTCCTTTCCGTACGCCTTTGACAAGCTCAAGTCTGAGCTGCTTCACCGTGAAGCTCAGTTGCAGAAAGCCTTGGATGGGGAGAAATCCCTTAGGCTTCTTTGTGATAAAAGGGAAAAGGAGTTGTATACCTTCGATAGAGGTGAGTTGAAGTCTGGACTACGAAGGCTACCTTGAGAGATAGGTAACCTTTGTTTCGAGGGGATGCATGTTTCTTCACGTATCCTAGGAGAATAATATTTCGATGATTCAGTTATAGAGAAAGACGGAGGACTTGGAACGCCTTTGGGGTGAATTTCGACAGGCCAAGTATGAGTGTAATGAGCTAAAGACTCAGGTAGATGCTCAAGTTGCGGCCAGAAGAATGCTTTGGCCAAGGCTTCTGCCCTCGAGGTTCAACTCCGGAATGCTCATGAAAATAGCTCGGTCCATACGAGCATGATTGCAAGGCTCGAATATGACCTTTTGAAGATGAAGGCCGAGGTCGTGGATGTCCGGGCTGAAGCTGAAGAAATTCGAGCCAAGGCTGAGAAGAAAGTGGCCGTCTATTTAAAGGACGATGCCGATGCTCGGGATGAGTTGAGAGAAGCTTCCGATCAGGAGTTCAGAAGCAATGAATATGTTCGGTGCAAATCTCAGAGGCAAACCCTTGAGGAGATACACGCTAGGGGATTCGATCTCTCGGAAGATATAGAGCATGACAAGGCGGATGAATACAACGCCAAGTTCCTCTTGTCCGAAGCCAAAAATAATGAGAAAGAGACCGATGGGGCCGCAGCCCCAGAGGAGAAGTAGACTAGGCCCTTCCTTGTTGTTCCTATGTATAATGCTCTTAGAGAACATTATAAATGAAGCTTTGTATTTTTCCTCATATACATAAAAGGAAGCCTTTCGGTTTTCTCTTTTCATGAATTTCTCTTTGCTTGTGTGCGACTTTCTTTGTCATGTATTTTGGCGTTTGTCAATGATTAGCCAGATGAACTAGACTTCGAGGTGAAAACCCCTTAGGTTTACAAATCGGCCCTGAGGCTTGTTAGGCTTTTAAATTTTGAGTTGGCTCTTATGCGTCGGGTCGGTACGACTTTTAATATAGGCTGGCGCTTAGCCTCTTACATGTTGGGTCGTTACGACCTTTAATTTAAGCTGGCGACAGTGACTCTTACGCGTTGGGTTGGTAAGACCTTTAATTAAGCTGGCGACAGTGGCTCTTACGCATTGGGTCGGTACGACCTTTAATTTGAGCTGGCGATAGTGGCTCTTATGCATAAGGTCGGTACGACCTCTAGTATAGGCTTTATTTTTTCCTCGTTTAAATTTTTTGTGTTCGTCCAACTCTTCGACAGTTCAATAAGAACCTTGATTGTAAGCCGTTATGTGACGACAGACGAGCACCTCGGGAGGTTTCACGCGATGGCTAAATTGTTTCGAAGCCTTTTTATTGTTTAGAGCTGATGTAATCGAAGCTCTTTTGCTTATGCCGAGGGTAGCCTGGTTAACCATTTCTTTTCGAATGATTTTCGAAGTAGTTGAAGGCCTGTGATTTTATGGTGACAGCCGGGCGTCCCCGAGTCGCGTTAGTTTGGCTGGTACAGCCTTGTGACCATAGTCATTGTATTTGGCCGTAGCCTTTTAGTCCCCGAGTGAAGTAGCTTCGGCGTCTATATCGAGGGTATGCCTTTTTAGGGGTCTTACAAGTTCGAATATATAGCCTTAACTTTAAGATCGGGATTATCCCTTTTGTAAGGTCTTATAAATTTGAACATGCCTTACTTGAGGTCTTATAGATAGTTTACTTGGCACAAGTATAATTCATGCCTGGCTTGAGGTCTTACAGATAGGTTACATGGTATAAGTATAATTCATACCTGGATTGAGGTCTTACGGATTCGGTATTGCCTTATGGAAGTCTTACAGTGTTGATAACGCCTCATGGAGGTCTTACATTTTTTTATATTTCCACGTGGAGGGCTTTTAGGCTCGTGGTCGCCCGCATGGGGTCTTATGGCCTCGAGTTCTTGATATCTCTATGGGGTGACCGTCGGCGTTAGTCCCCGAGTCTTCGAGAGTTTTTGGCTCTAGAGCCGTTCTTTGTATATTTTGATGTTTCCTCATTGAGGGCTTACGAGCTCAAAGTTTCTAGCCCGGAGGTCTTACGGCTTCGAGTTTTTTATGTCAGTCCCCGAGTGTTCGGGAAATTTCTGGCCATGGAGTCGTTTCTTGAAAAAATAGCGGTTTTCTTTAAAGCACAAAGTGTTTTGATGGAAAAATATTCCTTGACTACTTGGCACAAGTATACTTGTTTTTTTCCTCGAGGGTTTGATTATTCTTATGCGGACACGGTTCATTCGACTGTTTGGCCCGATACATCATTTTCCTATCGAGACCCTTTTTGGAACATCATCTTGACTTCCTCAAGGGGGTGATCTCTCGGGGGGATGCCCCCCAGTATTTTAGGTTGATTGAAAAGAAGCCTTTAATACTTGTTAAGTTCTCCTTAGGTAGCATATAGGTGTTGCCTCGTTAAAAACTTTGATGGCAAAACCTTTCTTGGGATAAAATCCGATCGAAGGAAAAGAGTGCAACCCATGCTTTAAAACCTAAGGTCTTCAAGCTGGAGAATGCTTCGATTGTTCTAACCGGACTCCTACACATAGGTTATTGTAAAACGTGAATAAAAAGGAGACGGTTATACCTTAGTAGTGATGGCACTAGGAGCCTCGATATTCTTCAAATGTTTGCTATGGGGACGCAGTACGGTCCTATTCTAATTGACTCGGGTACAGCCGAGAATCTAGCTCGTGATTGCTACTTCGCTGTTTTCTCATCCTTTGGTTCCTTCGATGTTGAAGGCATCGATGTCGGTGCCACGTCGTGCACCGCAAACATCTCTCTTGCTGCATGTTGTTCCCCGTACACAGTTTTTATTCTGTCCTTCGTCGTAAACTTCATCATTTGATGAAGGGTTGACGGTACTGCTCTCATACAGTGTATCCATGGCCTTCCGAGTAAGGCATTGTATCTCATGTCTCCTTCGATGACATGAAACTTGGCATTTTCTGTTGTGATGGCCACATTGACTGGGAGGGTGATTTCTTATTTTGTTGTCTCGCTCGCCATGTTAAATCTATTGAGGACTCGAAAAGCAGGCACGATTTGGTCGAGCAGTCCGAGCCGCTCCACCACCCTTGTCCTAATAATGTTGGCCGAGCAACCTGGATCCACAAGTACATGTTTAGTTTGAAATGTATTCACAAGAAAAGAAATTACCAGTGCGTCATTATGAGGCTGAGACAGGGTCTTGATGTCCTCGTAGTTGAATGTTAGAGCATCCTCGGGTATGTAACATCGAGTTCGCTTTTCCTTGGTGATGGATATTTTTCGTTTGACAATGGGCTCCTGTGGGATGTCGACTCCCCTAACAATCATGTGGATGACATGTTGTGGTTCTTTTGTTTCATTTTTCATGTTTGCCTCTCTTTCCCGAAATTGATTTTTGGCTCGGTCGCTGAGGAACTCTCGGAGGTGCCCTTTGTTAAGTAGTCGGGCTACTTCTTCTCGGAGCTGTCTGCAATCTTTGGTCCTGTGACCGTGTGTTCCGTGAAATTCGCACACCAGGTTGGGGTTCCTTTGTGATGGATCTGATTGTATGGGTTTTGGCCACCTGGTGTCTCTGATTTTATCGATGGTAGAGACGATGTCCGAAACATTAATATTGACGTTGTATTCGGACAATGGGGGTGCCTCCGTCAGTCATTTATGTCTGTCGATCCGACTCAACTCACGAGTCCCCAAGGATTCTAACCTTGATCTATCTTTCGGTCATTTCGGGGTATGTTATACCTCAAGGCATTTCTTCGATCTTCAGTGTATGGTTGATACCTTTCCTTGTTTGGCCTTGGTTCCTTTTCCAAGAGCCTGCTAGGATAAACTGAGCCCGAGGGGGCTCCTAGTTGGTCGTCCTCGACCCTAATCTTCGATTCATATCGATTGTGGACATCCGACCAAGTCACGGCGGGATACTCAACCAAGTTCTGCATCAGCTGCTTCGAAGCCACCTAGCTTCGTTTGTTCAGACCTTGGGTGAAGTCCTGCACAACCCAGACATCGGAGACTAGTGGTAATTCCATACGTTCCATTTGCAAGCGAGATACAAACTCCCGCAGCATCTCGTTTTCTCTTTGTTTGATTTTGAAGACGTCGGATTTCCTTGTAGCAACCTTGATGGCATTGGCATGTGCCTTTATGAAAGAATCTGCTAGCATGGCAAATGAGTCTATCGAATTCGGGGCTAGGTTGTGATACCACATCATTGCCCCTTTCGAAAGTGTTTCCCCAAACTTTTTTAGCAGGACGGATTCAATCTCGTCGTCCTTCAGTTCATTGGCATTTACCGTACAAGTGTAAGCAGTGACTTGCTCGTTGGGGTCCGAGGTTCTGTTGTAGTTCGAAAGATCGGGCATTTTGAATTTCTCCGGGATAGGCTTCGGAGCAGCGTTTTGTGGGAATGGCTTTTGTATGAATTTCTTTGAATTTACTCCCTTTAAGATCAGGGGTGCACCCAGAATTTGATCTACCCTTAATTGTAGGTCTCCACCTTCTTGTCATTGGCTTCTATCTTCTTTTCGCCCGATTCGATCCTCTTTGTGAGGTCCTCGAGCATCTCTATGATGGCGGGATCGGCTGCTGACCCATTGTTGCTTGATCTTTCTGGTACTTGTTCGGCTCGAGGAGTCGTCTCCAGTGCTAATGTGCTTGGAGTTTTTTGATGGCTTTGTAGTTGAGCATTCGCCAGCTGCTGTGCTTATAACATCTCGAAGATGACATGAAGGCTAATCACTTGTTCCTCCCAAGCCGGGTTTTTTGGGCTGCTTGTTGGTTTTCTTGGCGTATACTCCTGTTGGTGTAGGAGCTTATGTCGACGTGTTGGGCGTTGCGTGAGACCACGTCCATGGGAATTGGTTCTGGTGCATCCTCAGGGTTTCGTAGTGGTACACCAATACCTGGAACAACTACACCATTCTCTCCATGGTCCTCAAGACCGTTGTTTTTATGTGCATTCACTGAGTTAGACATTTTGACCTGAAATCAATTATTCTTTGACATGAAAAAGTGTTAAAGCTAACTTGCGTTATGTAGTAAACTAGCAAGAAAACAATCACCATTTTTTTAGCCCCACGGTGGGCGCCAAGCTGTTTACATTGAAAATGGTAATTACAATTAGATTTGATTTTGTGGTTCTAAAAATATGTGATTTATTTTTATGCTAGTTTTTAGGCAGTAGATGCTAAGTGTGAAACTAGAAAATAAGAGAAGAGCTTCAAGGCAGTGTGTCAAGCAAACCGAGTAGCCAAGAATCGGGGCCTCGAGCTAGCCTGTACTGGGCCTCTAGGTCAAGCTAAAGCATTAGGTTGTGGATAGCCGATGAAGGATTAACAGTTCTAAGAGCATCGATGAGGGTTGTTTATGATTAATAATGAGTAATAAATGAAGAATAATGAATAAAACAAAATAAATTTAAGCAATGTAATAAATATATACAACAAAATCAAGGGAGATTATATTTAAACTAGAGAGCAGAGAATGTTCTTGTTCTTGTATTGAATATCATGTGTGAAAAAAATGACAAGGATCCCCTTTATATAGGAGGGGGAATCCCAACACAGTATAGGTGCATTTATTACAAAGATACACGGCTGGTACATCCATTTAATGCCACGGTATAGGCTTGTACTAGCCTAATAGACTTGGTCGGCTTTAGTCACGCGCCTTGGGAATCCCCAGCTTATCCATGATAGATGTCGACCTAAACTGCCCCGAGGTTGAGCACAGATAACCCTCGAGGTAGAACCTCGATCTGTGCCTTAGGGCCTTTTGAAGACGGGCTATGTACTGCTGAAATGATCATAAAATCGGACTCTCCGATTTTAGCCGTATACAAACATATCTTTTGGCATATCTTTGGCTTATTTTCAGTCTCTAAGACTAGAGGGAACAAGTTTTGGGAGCTAGGGTTTGCGCACACACTTGGACTTTAAAGATTTGAAGATTTTGGTTAAGAATTTCTTACTCATTTGTACTCATTTCTTCATTTCATTGCTTTGTATTGAATATCTAAGTGTGTAGTATTTTATTCAACACTTGAATCTTATTTATGGGAATAATCATATTTAAAGTGTTGATTAAATACCTTGTTGTGCTTATGTATTGAAAGATTTTTTATTTTTTATGGAGTGAGTTATTGTTACTTTAATTATTCTTGTTCTTTAATGTTTCCATAGGGATTAGCTAACCCTAGGACTCACCCATTAACTTTGAATTAATTTTGGGAAAGATTATTTGGGGTTAGGAAAGATTAATTAACAAGAACTTGAGGTTTTAACCCTCATTTTATAGATTCTACCTAGGGATAGGATTGAACTACTTGTAGCCATATCCGGGTGTGCTTAATCTCTTGATTGATTTAGGGATAACTCAATTGGGAAGTCTTGTTAGTCTTTGGAACAAGCTAATATAGAATTATTACCCGTGGCTAATTAACATAAACTTGCTCATATTTGTAAAATCGTGAAATACATTGGATCGTTACTTGAGTGTAATTCCTATTGTATCCATACTTGTAGCCATTGATCATTTTACTTGCTTTCTAGGTTAGTTTACATTTCTGCATTTAGCTATAATATTTTCTAAAAACAGTTCTAAGTATTTGGCATTACATAACAAGTGATATTTCTCTTACATCCCTAATCGCCTACATATTATTCTCCATTTACTTTTTAGTTGTGGATTTGGACGTCATCAGATTGTGACTTGGTCCATCCCGTATCAACTGTAAAGTTGAATATTTTGTTGAAACTTCATGCTTCTCACGTGTTTTAGAAAAGAATTTCTGTAAATCAGGTTGGATACCATATTTAGGCCTTATGCCAGTGTTGTTTGGACCTTAGAGGTCTTTTATTGCTATTCTCTTATTATTTTCGATTGAAAATCCATACTCAGTCATGTTTATAATTATTTACTGCAAAACTCACTCTCTATTACTCCGTTTTGATGCATCATAAAAAGGTAGTTTAAGCTGAATACTTTGTTTTCTGAGAGCCCGGGAGGCTGGAGAGATAATGACTGAGTGAGACTGAGGGCCTGATTTGTAAGGATATTTATGATATCGGGTTGCATGCCGCAACATATTTTACTGATTCATGACCGAGTGAGGACGAGGGCCTGATTGATTTATACCATAATTGGCTTGTTATAGCGCTAGGGCTGAAGGAGCCCCTGCGGAGTCTGCATACCCCTAGTGAGCACATGTAGCTACTGAGTGCAAGTGCCGAGTGCTGAGTGACTAGGAGGCATGAGTGATGGTGAGGTTTGCTCGAGGGGCTATATACGAGCGATGGTGAGGTTTGCCCGAGGGGCTGTATATGAGTGATGGTTGCCCGAGGGGTTGTTTATGATTTCATGAATTTACTCTCTCTTTCACTGAACCCTTGTTCTAAAATTGTTGAAAGATGTTTTCAAATTGATTTTACTGGAACTGGATTTAAACAAGATGATTTGATTCAAACTATGGTTATAAAGACATACTGTATTTTTACTCAGTTTGTGATATGAACTTTACATGCATTATTGCTCATCACTACTTCTCAGACTTTATTTATTGTTGTTACTTACTGAGTTGGTATACTCACGTTACTCCATGCACCTTGTGTGCAGATCCAGGTATATCTGGACAGGGTAGTGGTTGTTGACCATTCCAGTTGCAGACTTTCTCGGAGACAGCAAGGTAGTTGCCTTGCTATCGCAGCCCTGCTCTTCTCCCTCTTATCTTCCTTTAGTTGTATTTAGTTACTTTCCGTACTATGTTAGTCTTGATATTGTCAAACACTTTGTAGTAGATGCTCATGACTAGTGACACACCGATGTCGGGCTTTCTTTTTGCACTTTTGTTTTGATTTGAACTCCTCATGAAGGTTTTATATTAAATAGCTTTGGAATTATCCTGAAAATGAAAATATCATTTTGTTTTGGTAATGTGTCGGCTTGACTAGTACCACGATAGGCGCCATCATGACTGGGTTGGTTTTTGGGTCAAGACAAGTTGATATCAAAGCCTAGGTTACATAGGTCTCAGGGTCATGAGCGGGTTTAGTAGAGTCTTGCGGATCGGTACGGAGACGTCTGTACTTATCTTCGAGAGGTTGTAGAACCTATAGGAAAACTTCACATTCTTGAGTTCTTGTCGTACGAATTTGTTGATTCTGGTAACCAAACTTCTATTATTTTATTCTCTCACAGATGGTGAGGACACGTTCTACCGATTAGGACGAACGGCTGATGCGCCCCCTTTTTCTCGCGAAATTGGGTTTATGTCATTTTGGAAGGACAACTCGTTCCCTTTTGGGAATTGGGTTTAAAAGAATTGAAGAGTTGCCACCTAATGATTTAAGTGCATTAGGACACTGAGAAGGGTTTTGTTTGGGTAACCACAGATTGGGTAAGGGCTTGAAATTATTCCAAGGGGAAGGTGTTAGGCACCACTCAGAATCCACTAGTGCGGTTCCGGCCAAGCTATTGTTGTGACTTTGAGTACAAATAACATATAAGAAAGTAGGGCTTTCAAATAAGAGGGGATTTTCACATAATGGTTACAAATAGATGAAGTTAAAAGAAGCAAAAGAAAAGCTGAATTTTGAGAAAATAGTTTGAATAAACTCGAAAATAAACAATGAAATAAACAAGTAAAAGAGAAGGGGGGGGGGGGGTCCTAGGTTTACAAATAATATGGATCACCCCACACAACACCCAGTAACCACTTATACACGTGATGTATCGTGTGGTCATCATATCCATATCTACCCTTCCCCACCCCGTTAAGGTATTAAACACGGAATGGTCTCGTTTTACTTATTGCATGCTAGTACCCGCCCCGATCCTATCAGTCTTGGAGGCATTTAGGACTACTAATCTTAAATGGAAGGAATTTTGGCCTTTATAGTTTCAAAGGAAAAAATACTAAGGCGACAAGCAAGAACACATATAACATGTATGGGGGAAGCACATAAACAAATAGGGCTCAGACATGCCTCCTTAGATTAGAGAAAAAGCATATAGTTTAGCATGTCTGGCACATACTGATTAGGGTCTGATTAAACTTCAAAAATTAAAGCATGTTGATTTATCACATATTTTCAGATAAAAAGTCGGAAGTAGACCTGCCCGCTGGTTGTAATTAATAAAGACTGGTGCAGTTTAACTTTCGTCCTGAGGCTTGCCTATATGATAGACAAAAACCTATATGCATGATATCTACAGATTTCAAAAATAAAAGTATGAACTGATTACAGACTGATTTAAGGGAAGTTGCCAGTTTTAACAAGAGAAGTACAAATTCTGCAATTGATAGACATTGTTGTTACTTATAGGCGGACGAAGCATTTCAGACTAGATTATTAATTCCTACAGGCATGCTTTCTACGCGCTGTTAGTTTTAGCCACTTGTGTAGACATAGTGAAGATGCAGAAATCGTATTGACATGATATCTAAATGTGATATATAAACTACTATGTAACCCTTCTCTTCGCATCTTCGGGGATGTGCATGCTGGCGTGACTCCTTTTATGTTAGTGTCATACCTTAAATTAGGAAGGGGCTCGGACAAGTTACAAAGCCGGATGGCCTTTTGGTTCCCGGTACGTAGCCCCCCCTCGGCTCGAGTTGTCCACTCGGGTACACAAGTCTAGAACAATATACCCAGGTTTTGAACCTAAAATAACTCAGCCCCATGCCGGATCCCTAGTAGGAATGCTTGTTTGCATCATGCGCATTTGACTTTGGGGACTCAACACAGGGTTTGGGTCCGTCTAGGACAGGTGTACCCCAAAAATAAAAGACCATCCTGATGCATCCTATGTGATATTTTGCAATTTTCAAGGGTAAAAGGTCATTTGGCGGACCAATGNACTAGCCATCCCCAATAGTTTTTACAAGTTATTACAAACCAGAATGGAATAAAGAAAAAGCAAAATTACATAAGAATTAAAAGTACAACCAAGGGGAGCCTAATTCAGAATCTCTGCCTGAAATATGAGATGAACCAACTCCAAGAGATCAATACTCAAATCCTTTCTCTCATTTGGATGTGTCAGAGTTCCCTAAGAGCCTCATGTGGTCTCCGGGTAGTGCTCACACCCAAATGTATTACAGGATTAAGCCATAGTGCAGTGTGGAAGGGCCATCCCTCAAGTGTCCAAGTTCAGAGGGAGCTCAAGGTCCCAAGCCAAGGCTCACAAGAGGGGGGCAGGACTTAGGAACTAAGAGGGAGTGCAAGTGCAGGATTCTAAAAAGGAGAAAGGGAAAAGGGAAATAGTTCACATTGATACACATAGGGGAATAGGGAATGGGGAGGTAGTAAAGGAAAAGCAAAGACAGGCTGGTGGGGTATACTCATCAATGAAGAATGCTGGCCTACCCCATAAGCTTGTTGGAATACATTGATTAGAAGTTAAGATCCTTTAGGGGGATCCAGTTCAAACCATAGGCAATAACTGGCATATTGCCATGTTTCAAACTATAACTCACAACACATAAGGGGTAATGGGATAGGGAGCAAAGATTCACAGTAGAAACATGCAGTAGAACACAAGCAAACTAAATTAAATATTGAATTCTATATTGGCAGTGAAGTAGACATGGATATAGAGACTGTATGTAAACACATTGGGGTGATGCTGAAATTAAATTAGGACATACCAGTTTCAAGGAAACAAGTAAGAAAAGCAGTAGTCTTGTAAAAGCCAAAGTGCAAACAGGAAGGCAGAATACTATAAGTGCGAGAGATTGTGTGATTGTGAAGTCTAAAGTGTGTTAATCGTGTGTGCTTTGTGTTGAAGAGGGTCGTGTATTTATAGTGTGAAAGTCATGAGAAAATATGGTAAGAGAATAATTGAATACTGATTGGTAATCAATTACACAAGGTTTCCCTTAATTAAGGGATTCAGATTCAAACGGGTAATACCAATTAAGGAAAGAAATTAATCAAACACTTGTGTAAAGCATGTAATTGAGGGTGAATACATTTTTGGGACAGGGTTTCTGAAATACACTGTTGTACAATTGAAGGAAAGAAAATCAATTAACAGCCAAGAAATCAGAGGTCAAAGATTTGCTATGGATGAACCAAGTCAGAAAAAGGAAAAGGTTTTAACTTAAGGAAAATTAACAAACAATCTATTAGACCTATTAAGAAGGAATTCCGAGTCAATTATTAGTTTAAAAAACTTTTTGAAGAAGGATTCATTACATATAAATCATACAGACACGCTAAACATGAGAAATCAGTAGAAACTCCAGTGTAGAAGAGTCTAGCAAGAGGTTCCACATTCTATGAAAACAAATGTCCAGATTCAGTTCAGAGACTCAAAGAGTTAGGGGTTTTACAATAAAACCCTAGTTCAATCCAATCTATGATCAAACCTGGCAGAACCCCCCAAGCTTTAGGGTTTCCGCCCTGAATCAAGTACATAGATGAGAAGACAAGTAGTCGAAACAGGCTCAGAGGTTTCCCTCAGGAACCCATGAGAAAAACAGGCAAACACAGTAGAAAGAGTAGAAGAAACATGCTCAAGAAAGTTTTTTCTCAGAAGAAACCTAAACAAGGATCAGTAGAAGGAAAATAGCAAAGAACACAGTAAAAAGGTATTGTATAACAGGACATAGTAGAAGAAATACCAGAACATAGTAGAAAGCACATGAGAACATAATATGGAAAATATGGTAGAAGAAACACAAGCGTGGAGCATATAGAACACAGTAAAGATCATTCAAGAACGGAGTATAAAACTCAGTAAAAGAACATACAAGAACATGGTAAAAGAAAAAGCATAAGAACACAGTACAAAGCATGCGAGAACATGATATAGGAAACACAGTAAGAGAAACAATACGAATAGCAAAGAAGAAAAATCATGAAACACTTAAACACTTTCCAGAAAATCCTAAATCGGAAAAGAAGGGTTTTGAAAGTAATTTTCAAAATAAAAATTAGGGAAATCATTTGAAAACTCAAGCAGAGCAAAGATACACAACAGATCTAAAAGGAATCGGAGAAAACCTCGAAAGGTTAGGGTTTCAGAAGAACCCTAGAAAATGAGAAAGGCCTTGAATGGTCATTGACCTGAGTCGGAGAGGTCGGAATCAAACTCAAACAACCAGTATACACCGGAGAAAGGCCGGAGATGGCTGGAAACCTTGAGTCGGCAAAGATCTGAGTGAAGACCTTCGGGGTCCGGGCTCGAATCTTCAAGTATCGAGCACATAGGAGGTGAATATAAGACTTGTTGATACTTAATTTTTCCCCTATGTATTTTCATACCCAAAATACCTTCAAAATAGCATGTGTATGCATATATAAGCATGCCCAAAAGTTTTGGTATTTTTCCTATTTTTTTAGATTTTTTAAAATCAATTTATTATCTATTTAGCAGTACAAAATCCAATAATTATTCCTAAAATTATCAATTTGGTGAATAATTTATGTCCATCCACATATTTACAACAAAATATAATAAAGGTGATTTTTGCATATTTTTATAAATTTATTGGGCATTTTTAAAGCTAAATTGCATATAATTGAAATTATAGCCTATCTTACAATTAATAGCATTTTACAGTTACAAAATCATTCTCAGTATTTTTAGATTAATATTTACGTATTATTAATTAGTTCAGTGCTTTTAATTTGTTTTTAAAATTATTTTAAACTATTTTTATAAAATAAAAAGGGGAAAATTGGCTACTTAACACATAGCCATTTCTAATTCAGCCTCAATTGACCCCAATTCCACCCCAATATTAAACGACCCAATTTTAATTTTAACCCAACACCATGAGCCGTTTTCAGACCCGTCCGGTTTCCCCTTTAATCCTGGCCGTTGACCATTTTGATCAACGGCCATGATTCGTTCTTTCCTTTTTTTAATTTCCCTACCCCCATTACCCTAATTCATTCTATCCTGTCCGCCGCCCTTGAATTCTCTTCACCTCCTAAATCCTCTCTAGCCCTCCTGAAACCCTAGTTAATTTCTACTTACTTCCGTCCTATTTCCACCGGAATCCATGGCATGCCAAGCCATAGGAGGTCTGTGCTCGCTCTCCCTCACCGTTAAACCTAAACTAATCAAAGTTCGAAGGTCGACTTCCATGGCTCTCTTTAGATCTGTTCCAGATCTGCAAGATCTATGGCCTCTCCGGCCATTTTCCGGCGTGTTCGAGCAATATGAGTCTCTACGACTCAGGATCCGACTTTCCTCAAGACCTTCTCATTCTAGGGTCTTCTCTGCAGTTTTTTAAGCCGTCCAAGGTTCTATCTGGCTTATTTCTTTTAGATCTGTGACATGCCTGAGCATTATTTGTCGTTTCAAGGGTTTTCACCAAATTTCCTCTTTAAAATCGTCCAATTTCAATTTTAGGGTTTCTGAAAAGATTTCTTCAAATGTTTTCTGATTCTTCTTGTTCTTTCATTATGTGTATTTTATGCTCGTATGTGTTCTTCTCATTATGCTCAACATTTGTTCCCTTATTTCTTTTCTGATTATGCAAGGCTTTCTCCTTTCCGGTTTTTGATCACATGTTAACTTGGTTTGTTATATGTGTTTAATTCTGTACTCTTTGATTTTGTTCACCATACTGAGTTTGTTGATGTTCTTGCTAAGCATGTTCTTGCCTATTTGCGTAGCTTCTCTTTCTTCTACATTTGCAGGAATTAGAGATTCCTATAGGCAAGTTATCTACCCATATACATGCATGGTTGCCCCTCCCCTTTTCACTAGCCATCCCCAATAGTTTTTACAAGTTATTACAACCCAGAATGGAATAAAGAAAAAGCAAAATTACATCAGAAATTAAAAGTACAACCAAGGGGAGCCTAATTCAGACTCTCTGCCTGAAATATGAGATGAACCAACTCCAAGAGATCAATACTCAAATCCTTTCTCTTATTTGGATGTGTCAGAGTTCCCTAAGAGCCTCATGTGGACTCCGGGCAGTGCTCACACCCAAATGCATTACAGGATTAAGCCATAGTGCAGTGTGGCAGGGCCATCCCTCAAGTGTCCAAGTTCAGAGGGAGCTCAAGGCCCAAGCCAAGGCTCACAAGAGGGGGGCAGGACTTAGGAACTAAGAGGGAGTGCAAGTGCGGGATTCTAAAAAGGAGAAAGGGAAAAGGGAAATAGTTCACATTGATACACATAGGGGAATAGGGAATGGGGAGGTAGTAAAGGAAAAGCAAAGACAGGCTGGTGGGGTATACTCATCAATGAAGAATGCTGGCCTACCCCATAAGCTTATTGGAATACATTGATTAGAAGTTAAGATCCTTTAGGGGGATCCAGTTCAAACCACAGGCAATAACTGACATATTGCCATGTTTCAAACTACAACTCACAACACATAAGGGGTAATGGGATAGGGAGCAAAGATTCACAGTAGAAACAGGCAGTAGAACACAAGCAAACTAAATTAAATATTGAATTCTATATTGGCAGTGAAGTAGACATGGATATAGAGACTGTATGTAAACACATTGGGGTGATGCTGAAATTAAATTAGGACATACCAGTTTCAAGGAAACAAGTAAGAAAAAGCAGTATTCTTGTAAAAGCCAAAGTGCAAACAGGAAGGCAAAATACTATAAGTGTGAGAGATTGTGAGATTGTGAAGTCTAAAGTGCGTTAATCATGTGTGCTTTGTGTTGAACAGGGTCATGTATTTATAGTGTGAAAGTCATGAGAAAATAAGGTAAGAGAATTGTCACACCTCCTTTTCGCTACACCCCGCAAGGGCGTAAAAGAGTTTTTCCAATTAAAGGACAATCGAAATGGGATATGTTTATTGAGATTCAGAGTCGCCACTTGGGAGATTAATGGTGTTCCAAGTCACCGATTGAATCCCAAATCGAGGAAATTATTGACTCTGTTTAACAGTCCGCGATCCAGAAATCCGGGTATGGAATTCTGTTAACCCAGGAGAAAATGTTAGGCATTCCCGGGTTTCGTGGTTCTAGCACGGTCGCTCAACTGTCATATTTGGCTTATTTATTTGATTTTAGTATATGTGTTGACCTATGTGTTTGTAACTTTGAACCGTTTTTATTATCATTATTTCAAGGGAATTGCAACGTCGTGAAAACATGTCTCGAACCGCGTCACATAAATGCACCCGCGTTTTTTGACACATTTCGACTTCGTTGAGATTTGGATTTGGGTCACATAAATGTGCACCCGTCTTTAAGAAGGTAAAATTCTTACAAACGCGCCTAAAGCGGCTAACGCGTTATTATCTTTGGGGAAGGCCGTGAAATTCGCTAAACGGCCCATCCCGAAATCTAAGTGTTTTAACACAAACATTTATTGAGGGCCCCGCAATTTATGTATTTTTTTTTTTTGGCGAGGCTCATCTCATTTATTATTTAAAAGGAAAATCTAAAGCAACTACGATTTCTATTTCATTCGTCTCTAATAAGAAAAATCCTAATTCAACATTCTTTAAGAATTATTATACTTGGGTTCATGAACTCACATGAATTCAGATCCTTAATCATTTTGGGCCTTGAACACAACCCATATAAAGAAATCATTATCCAAGTGTTGACAAAGAGCAGGCCAACCGTGGGCCTGAAAGCTGCAGGCGGACGTTTGGGCTTGGCGTTCAAGCCCAGTAAGACAAATCCCCATGTCAACCTATAGTCCAAATTAGCTGATTCACAGATGTTTTGAGGTTCAAATCCGTTTAGTTATGAAAATTCAATCTCACATGCGACGTGCAGCCCAGACAATCACTAATCACGATTCAATTCAACAATGCAATTTGTTATTCAAGCTATTTGCGTGTTTTTATTTTTTGATTTCTATATCAAAGCCATGAATGATTGTTTTCTAGAACTCAAGCTTCATTGATTGCAACGATCAATGAATCCAAAATTCAATTACAACATGCAAACTGACTTACACCCTGAATTTATACTCAAATACATGCAACCAAAACTGCATTCAATTTTCTGTTTTAAGTATTATCTCAAGTACATACTCAATCACATATGAGGACCTAGAGTCCATTTCTATGCTAATGCCATTGCCAATATTAGCAGTTCAAATAGTTACTGAACACCAATTTCCTGGGTTAATTAATAGGCTAATACAAAATGATAGTCAAAAACAGTCCACTTATTACAAACGACACAGAATTTCCCATAAATGTGACTGTTTCGCACTTTAACACCAAACAAAAACAAATAAATTCAGAAATCAACTCAAGCACATCATCATTTAATCTCCAAATCAAAACTACATGGATCCTTCACAGTTCAGACGAGGCCAAGGAGAATACCTGGAAATTGAAATGTAATAAGAAAAGGAGAGGTCAGCAGCAGCCAAGGACAAGCAGCAATGTTAAACAGCAACAACAAAAGCAATTCTAGAACCGAAACAGCCTCATAAACCCAGCTATGAACCCAGTGATTAACACATCCAATGCACAGTCAATATAACCAGCTTGAACAGATCAGATTCACTTTGAAACTGACTCAAAAACCTTCAAAACTCGATTACAGAATACCAGCAGGAATTGTAAACCATTTTTGGATCCTAACTGAGCTGGAAATCCGACTGAGATGATGGAATTCAAACTTGATTGAAGAAAACTCTAATGAAACAGTATTTTTGATTTTTCTGTTGCTTTTTCCTCTTTTTTTTTTGATTTTTTTGAAAAGTTTCAGTTCTAAGAGAGATTTCAAATTCTAGATCTAGGTTTTTGAATCTGAAACTATAGACTATTTTGGGGGGAATTTTTAGGGGGCTGAAACTTGTGAAACAAGGAATGAGAGTGCCGTTTTATAGGCAAAATGAGGGGCAGCCTTCAAAATTTCTGTTTTCCTTTAGGTCCCTCATTATTTTCAGTTTTTATTCATTCAGGCATTTATTTTCTAACTTATGCCTCATGTCAGTATCCTAAGTTTACTAAAATCTGAACTAAGTCATATTCTAAAAGATCTAGGAAATTCTAACTAAATCTACAGCATTCCAGTCCCTTACTAGTTACCCAAAATGCCCTTGAACTCATTTGAAATTACTAAATCAGTCTAACCCACCCCAACTCCTTCCTTCCCTGATTAGAACTGTCCATTATAACCTAACTTATCTAATTATAATAGCTAAAAATGAACTAGGCACTAAATTAGAGTATTATTAAAAGCAATCACCTGATTAACCTAACTAGACTAAACTACTTAAAACTAATTAACTATGAGGAATACTAAGAACAGATTAAAACTAACCAAAGGCTCAACCAAAATCGATTAAGAACTTCTGAACAAGAATTAATCAAAACAAGCAATCAGAAACTAACACATCATCAGAACACAACAAAAATCAGACAAGAATGGCAGAAAGAAAAAATGAAAAGAACTGGCAAAAATAAAATAAAAAATGAAAATTAACCTAAGAATTAATCAGTTCGAATAAGAATGAACAATCAAGACTAGGCCCTAAACATTTGAACAAAACTAATGACGAAATTATAATTTATACTATCAATTAATCATGGAGCACCTATACGAACCTAATACACAGAAGCACGAGAAGACGAGATAAAGAAACAGAAATTAAAATTGAGCAAAACTCAGTATGACTCGAAGTTCTGATGCCTGTCAATTTTGGCATTCGAGCAATTTCGGTGACATTTGAACATCGCTGACACCTGATTCTGTATGAGGGAGGCGAGGTGATGATGTGGTATTGATTTGGAGAAGTTTGAAGAAGTTAGAGTTTCGCCGGAAGAGTTCAAATCAATATTCGAACGGTTCTGGTTGGATTCGAGGGGCGGGGTTTGGGGGGTTCGATAGGGGAGGTTATGGCGATTCTACGGTGTAATTTTGGTATAATTTGGGTCACTTTGAGTCTTGGCCGGAATATTTCGATTCAAGATTTGAACCATTTGGCTATAGTTCGAGGAAAACTAACCAGGGATTGGAAGAGAGGGGAAGGAGAGGAATCGGAGGTGTATTTTTGGGGTAGTTTGGAGATGGGCCGGCGGCGGCGACGATTTCAGGCGGCGGAGCCGGTGGGGTGAAGATATGTACGAGGAAGATGGTAACGGTCTCTAGGGTTGCTGAGAATTTTCAGACATTTTTATTAATTAAGCGAGAATGAACCCTGGCCGTTGGATTAAATGGATGGATGGCCAGGATTAGGTCACTATAAAAAACGACGCCGTTTGGGCTTCTCTTGGACCGGACTGGGTCGGGGATTTGGGCTGGACGGGGTGTGTTTGGTTTGGGCCAGACGTTAAAGGTGGCCCAATTCGTGGGTCTCTATTAAGGCAGCCTTTTTTATTTGTTTTCTTTTATTTCTTTTTGTTTTGTTTTCATTTATTTATTTTATGAATGCTAAATTAAAACTCAAAAACCAAATTGACACTACACAATTATATTTCCTAATTTTCAATTACACTAACTCCTAATTAAACACAAATTAAGACAAATTAGAAGTAAAAATGCGAAAAGACCATTTTTTGTTATTTTCTTTATTTTTAAGCAATTCTAACTACTACTTAATCCTAAAATGTGAACTAAAATCTTAAACAAATGCCACGTGTATTTTTGTATATTTTTCATATGAATTAAGATGCACAAAATAAAAATGCAAACAATTAACATAAAATGTCACAAAAATCGACAAAATTGCAAAATAATGGAAGAAATCATTTTGTTTGAATTTTTTGGAAATAATTCATGTAGGGCAAAAATCACGTGCTCACAATATACTGGAGTTCGAACTTTTTACATGTGAACTTCCAGCATAATATACTGGAGTTCTAGCATAATATGCTGGAAGTTCATACACAAGTGCTCCAATCTCCAGTATATTATGCTGGAACTTTCCGTGTGCTGGAGTTCCAGCATAATATGCTGGAAGTTCATACACAGGTGCATCAATCTCCAGTATATTATGCAGGAACTTTCTGTATTGCAGCAAAATAGTGGCTATTTTTCAATGACTTTGCAAACGCTGGCTATTTTTCAATTAGCAGTCTTGAAAACTGGCTAGTCCGGCAATTTTCACTCAAAACTGTGGACGGACATACTTCAACCTATTAGCTTTTGGTCCATTTTGCTGTAGATCTAGCAAATTTTTTTCTAATTTAAAAAATGTGACAAGTTTTAATATTTTATCCTATAGATAAATCGTAGTA
>NW_017676013.1:0-28779 GCF_001879085.1 Nicotiana attenuata | reverse complement strand
TTTCATTTTATTTTAATTTTATGAAATGCTAAATTAAAACTCAAAAATCAAATTGACACTACACAATTATATTTCCTAATTTCCAATTACACTAACTCCTAATTAAACACAAATTAAGACAAATTAGAACTAAAAATGTGAAAAGACCATTTTTTGTTATTTTCTTTATTTTTAAGCAATTCTAACTACTACTTAATCCTATAATGTGAACTAAAATCTTAAACAAATGCCACGTGTATTTTTGTATATTTTTCATATGAATTAAGATGCACAAAATAAAAATGCAAACAATTAACATAAAATGTCACAAAAATCCACAAAATTGCAAAATAACGGAAGAAATCATTTTGTTTGAATTTTTTAGAAATAATTCATATAGGGCAAAAATCACGTGCTCACAGCTGCCCCTCTTTGCTCGGAAACATGAAGAGTTTTCGTGCAAAGATAAGTGAGCGGAAACGAGCGATTTTTGCCCGTTTGAATATTCCGTATGAAGCATTTCTGAAAAGATTTGACCGCACCCTGCTTCAAAGGTTGCCTACATATCCTTGGCTAAAAAGGAATCAGGTCAGTGTAGTTCGGGAAGGTTTGGTAGCTGGGACTACCAGGAACTGTGATTTCACTGCTGTTGCTGCTGCTACTGCTCGCTGACCTCCTTATTACACCGTGTCAAAATAAAAAGAAGCTAGCCTAAGCTATGATCTATGAATTACAAAAAAAAGGTCCTATCTATGTCTTCAAATTTTCTCTTGTGTTGCCT
This sequence comes from Nicotiana attenuata, assembly GCF_001879085.1. NCBI lineage: Eukaryota > Viridiplantae > Streptophyta > Magnoliopsida > Solanales > Solanaceae > Nicotiana > Nicotiana attenuata. The sequence goes on along the minus strand of NW_017676013.1, from coordinate 28,019 downwards.
TGAAATTGTATTCTTCCGATTGGAATCCTTGCATTGTTGCCTTGACTTGTGATCGGAGATGTTTCGCTATTCCTCTGAGTGATGCTTGACTACTGAAATTTGAAATATATGCCTCTATTCTCCAGGCGGGCTCCTGATTGCTGAACTTGAAAAGTATTCCCTTGTTCTCCAGGTGGGCTCGTGATTGCTGAACTTTGAAAAGTATTCCCTTGTTCTCCAGGTGGGCTCCTGATTTCAACAAAATAGACAAACAACGAAAATTTTCTACCCCAGTTTGGTGGCTGGGCTCATCATGTTATCAAATAACAAAAACTTGAAAGCTAAAATTTGAATTGTACTTCCCTTGTTCTCCAGGTGGGCGCCTGATTGCTGAATTTGAAATGTATTCCCTTGTTCTTCAGGTGGGCGCCTGACTGCTGAACTTGAAATGTATTCCCTTGTTCTCCAGGTGGGCTTCTGACTTCTGAACTTGAAACGTATTCCCTTGTTCTCCAGGTGGGGGCCTGACTGCTGAGCTTGAAATGTATTCCCTTGTTCTCCAGGTGGGCGCCTGATTGCAACAAAATAGACAAACAAAGAAAAGTTCCTGTCCCAGTTTGATGTCTGGGCACAATGTGAGTGTTAAGTTGAATTATTCTACCAACTATTATAAGGATTTGAAAGCTAAGTCCTATTATCCAGGGAGGTCCTAACAACTCCTAACAGTTACGAACCTGAGTTATATTTTCCAAAGGTAGTACTCCCACCACACTTGTTATCAAAAGGCTTTAAACTACTCCACGTTATCCAGGAGGGTCCTGACAACTTCTAGCTAGAAGACAGTTTTGACCTGAGTTATATCTACTAAAGGTACGACTTCCACTATATCTTGCTATCTAAACCGACCTTAAAACTACGGCCGATTATCCAGGAGGGTCCTGAGAATTTCTAATTGAATCCTATCTTAAACATGCCAATTTTGAAACCCACTTTTGCTCCTTTGGGGTACATTTATGCTAAATTGTGCTACTCATGATTGTTTTGACATTTAAACTAAGTCCCATTTTCCAGGAGGGCCCTGAGAGTTTCCAGTCATACCTGTTTGGGTGTTGCCTTTCCTTACAGAGAGTTTCTCCGAAGCAAACAAAACTTCTGCCCCTGTTTCAATCAAAGAGAGACCTTGTTAATATAAGATGGTGGTTAGTTGCTGGCATTCTTGCTAGGTATGTCCCTGCTGCTGGGCTCTGCTCTGACTCGCTTCCCTGGACTTGCCTTGAACCCCCTCGACTTCCTGACCGAATTTCAATCCCCTGACTTTGATGACCCAAGTGTTCTATCCCGTATTGTTGTTTTTGTGTTTATGACCCCTCTATTTGAAACTTCATTTCTTCCCCACAATTATCTGATTATTCCACCGATGAAACTTCCAGTGGTCTTTTACGACTTACTTTGCCTTCTGACATCCTTGATATATCCTGGCCCTGTTGCGCTGTAGAACTAGGAAGCTAGTAGTTAGCCTTGACATTCCTCCCTTTTTGTTTCGAACAGCACTGACACTGAAACATCTTAGAGACAGACCTCGAAAGAATGAAATGCAGTGACCTCGAAGGTTAAGGATAGAGAGAATCCGAGAACGGACGATTTGTAATGAAGAAAGAAGAGAATAAGACTTATCTGAGTGGAACAGCTGGTACCATTGAGCATGCCATGCATTTTGGATTAACCGGCCCAGTATGTCCAACCAATCAACTTTCGATTGCCGCATTTGCTGTTCCGGACTTTCATAACCTGACTTTCACCCAAACCCAAACCTTGCCCGTCTTGCAATGTCTCGAGAAGCTTTCGACCACAGACTTGTCTCATTTGCCTATCTGAAAAACTCACCTTCGCCTTACGGTGCCCATGAGGGTTTTCACCAACAAGACTCTCTCATTTTTTATTTCTCTCAACTCACTTCGCCTTACGGTGCCCGTGAGGGTTTTCACCAATAAGACTCTCTCATTTTTTATTTCCCTCAACTCACTTCGCCTTACGGTGCCCGTGAGGGTTTTCACCAATAAGGCTCTCTCATTTTTATCATTTTCTTCTTGCACCGGAGTGTTGCCCCTGACGTGAATCACTTTTACTTGCTCGTATTGGCACTTCCTGAAGATTGATCAGAAGGTCTTTCTTTGGACCGTAATGCAGGCTTTTGGATGAGGTTAGAAAGAAGGGTATCAAAGGCTCAAAACAACTTAACATGGGTTCAATGTTACAACTTTCGGAATCAAATTCCTCACAACAACCACAACTTCTGCCCCAGTTTCTTTCTTGGGGAACTTTTGGGATTTTTGTTTTGGTGGGACTGAACCTCAGGGAGAGGCTGCCTACGTACCCTTTCGGGATCAAGTCGAACGTAGTTCAGGTCATAAAATTACTTCGTTGTTGTGATCTTTCCTTTTCTTCCACTTTCTTTTCTTTCTTTTCATTTCTTTTTCTTTCTTTTTCTTTTCTTCATTTTTCTTTTCTCTCCTTTTTCTTCTTTTTCTTTCTTTTTTTTTTCCTTCTTTTCATTTTCCTTTTCTTCTCTTTTCTTTTCTTCTTCTTTTCCTTTTCTTTTCTTTTGGACTGTGTTTTCTTGTTTCTTTGCTGATTTTCCTTGCTCGGGCTCCCGAGTTGTTATTGATTCCGAAAGAGGGGTACGAAAGAAAATAAACGAGGCTCAAAAGGGATAACAAAGGATAAAGTGTTTGGATAGCAGAACCAAATGCCTTCGTCATTTCAATCTCAAAAATATGCCAAATATAATAAAGTACAATTAAACAAAGAAATCATACATAGTATCTCTTGACTGCATCAGAGTTGATAGCCATTTCTATACNCCGATGATTCTAATGCCACGAAGTCAACGGTCAAAGAACTGGAGCAAGTCATACTGATCGAGCATCTGCCCGATAGAAAGGTATACCTGGGCACCGGGTTAACTCGCGAGCTCAGGGAAAAACTCATTAAATTCCTTATTAAAAATATGGACTGTTTTGATTGGTCCCACCTTGACATGACAGGTATCCCACCGGAGATCACCACTCATCGATTGAGTTTGGACCCAAAGTCAGACCGGTAAAGCAAAAGAGAAGGCCACAGTCCGAGGTAATGCATGTGTTCATCAAGGACGAGGTAACCAAACTTCTCAAAATAGGATTCATCCGGGAAGTAAAATATCCCGAGTGGTTAGCAAACGTAGTTCTAGTCCCCAAGAAAGGGAATAAACTTAGAATGTGAGTAGACTACAAAGACTTAAACAAAGCGTGTCCTAAAGACTCTTTTCCCCTGCCAAATATCGATCGCAATGATCGATGCCACGACCGGCCACGAGAGCCTCAGCTTTCTCGATGCCTACTCCGGGTACAACCAAATACAAATGAACCCGGAGGACCAGGAAAAGACTTCATTTATCACTAAGTACAGTACTTATTGCTATAATGTAATGCCGTTTGGGCTAAAAAATGCTGGTGTTACTTATCAACGCCTAGTAAACTAAATGTTCGAAGAACAAATAGGTAAATCAATGGAGGTATATATTGATGACATATTGGTTAAGTCCCTGCGCGCAGAGGACCATTTGACACATTTGCAGGAAACCTTCGACATATTAAGAAGATACAACATGAAGCTCAACCCCAAGAAATGTGCATTCGGGGTCGGTTCAGGCAAGTTCCTCGGCTTTATGGTGTCAAATCGTGGAATCGAGATCAACCCCGAGAAAATCAAGGCAATCGAAGACATCACAGTTATGGATAGCCTTAAGGCCGTACAAAGGCTAACAGGACGGATAGCTGCTTTAGGCCGGTTCATCTCGAGGTATTCTAATCGAAGCCACCGGTTCTTCTCACTTCTCAAAAAGAAGAAAAATTTTACTTGGACCCCGAAATGCCAACAAGCATTGGAGGAATTAAAGCGGTACCTTTCGAGCCCACCATTGCTTCATACTCCGAAAATGGACGAGCAACTCTACTTATATTTGGCAGTCTCGGAGGTCGTGGTAAGTGGTGTCTTAGTTCGAGAAGAACAAGATACGCAATTTCCTGTTTACTATGTTAGCCAAACTTTAGGTGAAGCAGAGACCCGGTACCCACACTTAGAAAAATTAGCGCTTGCTCTCATAAGCGCCTCTAGGAACTGTTGCTAAAATTAGGTACATCCTCGAGGGTGTGGACCCTTTTCACAGACGGTGCTTCGAATGTGAAGGGGTCCGGGCTAGGCATCATTTTGAAGCCACCCACAGGCAATATGATTAGACAATCTATCAAAACCCCTAAGTTGACTAACAATGAGGCCAAATATGAGGCCATGATTGCAAGTCTCGAGCTGGCTAAAAGTTTGGGAGCTGAGATGATGGAGGCCAAGTGTGATTCCCAGCTCGTAGTTAACCAAGTCAACAAAACCTTCGAGGTCCGAGAAAATCGAATGCAGAGGTACTTGGATAAATTGCAGGTAACCTTACACCCGTTCAAAGAATGGACCCTATAACATGTACCTCGAGAACAAAATGGTGAAGCCGATGCCTTTGCAAACTTAGGGTCATTAGTCGAAGATGATGAAATTAGCCGTGGGACTGTCGTACAGATTTCAAAATCGGTGGTCGAAGAAGGCCACGCTGAAATAAACTCAACAAGCCTAACTTCGGATTGGAGTAACAAATATATCGATTATCTGAAGAATGGGAAACTTCCATCGGACTCTAAGGAATCGAGGACTCTGCGAACGAAAGTTGCACGATTTACATTGGTCGAAGATGGAACATTGTACAGAAGGATGTTCGATGGGCCGTTGGCAATGTGCTTGGGTCCGGGAGACACCGACTACGTCCTACGAGAAACTCACAAGGGAACTTGCGGGAATCATTCCAGTGCCGAATCACTGATTCACAAAGTCATCAGAGCAGGATATTATTGGGACAATATGGAAAAAGATACTAAGGAGTTCGTTCAAAAATGTGACAAATGCCAAAGGCATGCGCCGATGATCCACCAACCCCGACAACAACTTCATTCAGTCCTATCCCCGTGGCCATTCATGAAATGGGGGATGGACATCGTTGGTCCTCTGCCATCGGCCCCAGGTAAAGCTAACTTCATTTTATTTATGACTGACTATTTCTCTAAATGGGTTGAAGCATAGGCTTTCGAGAAAGTCAGAGAGAAAGAAGTTATAGACTTCATCTGGGATCACATCATATGCCGATTCGGAATACCCGCTGAGATAACATGTGACAATGGGAAATAATTTATTAGCAGCAAAATAACGAAGTTCCTCGAAGATCACAAAAATAAAAAGGATATTGTCAATGCCGTATCACCCTAGCGAGAACGGACAGGACGAATCAACAAACAAGACCATTATTCAAAAACTAGAGAAAAGGTTGAACGACGCTAGGGGAAAATGGAGAGAAATTTTGCCCGAAGTCCTTTGGGCGTATCGAATGACGTCAAAATCTAGTACAGGGGCAACGCCGTTCTCCTTAGTATATGGTGTCGAAGCTCTGATCCTTGTCGAGGTCGGAGAACCTAGCTTCAGGTTTCGATACACAATGGAGGAATCAAATCACGAGGCTATGAACACAAGCCTCAAATTACTAGATGAAAAGCGGGAAGCCTCACTCATTCGAATCACCGCCCAGAAACAGCGAATCGAAAGATATTATAATTGAAGATCCAACCTTCGACACTTCAAGATAGGGGACTTAGTTCTAAGAAAAGTAACCCTCAACACTCGAGATCCAAACGAGGGGAAACTCGGCCTGAATTGGGAAGGGCCATATCAGGTCCTCGGGGTCATCGAAAAGGGATCTTACAAACTTGGCACAATGGAGGGCAAACAATTTCCAAATAATTGGAACATATCACTCCTCAAACAATATTATTGCTAAGGTATGAATTTCTCCTTTTTCATTTGTATTTGGCACTAACTTATTGCAGGTGTTCGATCGAATACGTCGAGAAGCTCTTCAACACGAAGACCTTAGGTTTTAAAGCACGCGTTGCACTCTTTTTCCCTTAGATTGGTTTTTATCCCAAATAGGTTTTTCCGGCGAGGTTTTTAATGAGGCAACAATTATTTGTGCTACCTGGGGACAATTCAATAGTATCTAAGGCTTCTTTACAATCAACCTTGAATACTGGAGGGCATCACCCTCGAAGGTTATGTTTTCAAGGAAGATGCTTCGTGTCAATAGGGTTTCGATAGGAAAATTTTATATAGGGCCAAATGGTCAAACGAGCCGTGCCCATGTAGATTGCCCGAGCCCAATGACAAAACATGTACGCATGAATGATCTATTGAAAGAAGTATTTTTTCCTTATCAGATATTCCATGCCTTAGTGAGATTTCTAAATAATTTTGTACTTACGATATATTACGGAAACCGGCTCAAGAGCCAATCATAACTAAAGCTCGAGCAATTAACCCCGTACTCAGAGACTGCCGTCCAAAAATCGACATGTTCGAATTGTTAAATTTCGAAATCTTAAGACCTTAAAAAGGCAACCCTCGATTTTATAGGCCACGGCCACCCCACTCGGGGACTGATACTTCGAACAAACCTGAAGTATAATCAAGAAACAAACCCAATGGGAAAATATCAAGTTAAAGGCTACGGCCAAACTAATACAGTTCGGAGGCGTCCGAATTCCGTAATCAAATAGGCATTCAAATATTTTCACAAAATCGGTTAAACAAGTTTACCCTCGGCAAAATTACAAAGGGTTTCGATAACACAACCCTCGAAAACCTTAAGGGGTACTAAATTGTTCGAACTCTCGAACAAACTTATGCTAAGGCATAACAAAGTTTACGATAACTCTAACCCTCGAGAATCCTAATGGGTACAGAGTTACCTCGTGCTAAGGTATAATAAATTCTTATATGATTAATCTTTTTAAGCCGAAAAGGGAAAAAAGCCACTATTTTGAGGCCATTCGGCCCGATTCAAAAGCCTAAGGACCATTGCATTGTCAAGCTCGAGGACCTACCCTCGCTTAACCAAAACCAAAGGGTTTTTTCTACTCTGAGTTCGAGCAAGTACTCACTCGACTATAGAAGCTATGGTAATCTGATTTCAACAAAATTTTCACAAGGCAACGAAGTGAATCAAATTTCTCACAAGACCTAAAGTATATCAGAATTATCATAAGGCGAAAAGCAAAATTTTCACGAAACAGAAATCAGAGACAAATCGAAAAGAAAAAGAATCTTTTATATATGCAAAAAGTATTTACAAAGACCAGTTAGGGTCTTACACAAAAATTCAAAAAAGAAAAAAAAATTCTAAGTGCCTAATCTTCCCCGGGAGCTTCATCTTCATCTTCTCTGCTCTCGGATCCGCTCACACTCCCGGAGTCATCAAGCAAAGCTTCGGCTTCGGCCTCCAGCACTATTGCATTCTCGATATCGGCCGTGAGGTCAAAGCCACGAGCATAAATCTCTTCGAGAGTCTCTCTCCGAGACTAGCATTTAGCATGCTCGGCAACGCAGGATAATCGAACCTGAGCAGCATCGGGAATTTCCTTTGCTCGAGCGTTAGCGGCTTCAGCATCGGCTCGGTAGACGGCCACGACCGCCTCCGCGTTAGCCTTTACTTTTTCCGCTACAGATGCGGCCTTTGCAAGCTCAGCGGCCAGCCGAGTTTCAAGCTCTTCAATTTTCTTGTCTCGGGCCAAGCTCTCTTCCTTCATGCTTTGGAGTTGACGCTCAGCCGAAGATAGCTGGGCTCGAGCGGTATCTTTCTCTAAGGCAAGACGATCCATGTTCTGCTTCCACCCCAAAGTCTCTGCCTCTTTTATCTCAGCCTCCTCACGAAGCTGCTCAATATTTTCGGCCTTCTGTTGAACCTGCAGGATCTAAGTGTTAGTCGCCAATATCGAATTTATATGTCAAACTCCCAAAAATTTGCATTACCTGCTCGTTGAGATCGGTCTGCTCTTTATGAGCTGTTGCTAATTCAGCTCGGAGGTCCCTGATCTCCTCTTCTTTTTGCACATAAAGAAGTTTGAGGGCATCTCACTCCTCCGTGAGCCTCTTGAGATCGGCCTCACACCAGTTTAGCTCAGCTCGGGATTTGGAAAATGCTTCCCAATGAAGCGTCACAGCCTATGGAGAAAGGAAGGAAATCAGACAAAAGGAAATAAAAGCAAACGTAAACCAATAACTGGGGATGAAATCTACCTGGTTCAGGAGTCGATGAGCCTCATCGAAAATGATCGATGCGTCCAGGTGATAAGTAGGAATTTTGACCTATTATTTGCTCTCTTTTACTTGCGTTTTAGGCCAAAAATGCGTGAAGGTATTCCCAGAAACTAATGTAATGTGCTTGCTTGCAGGAATTGTACAAAATGAGCCAAAGGAGTCATAATCAACTCATAAAGGAGTCAAAACTTGAGCAAAAACCAAGACTGGACCAAGAGATCTGAAACGCGGACCGCACAAATATTGTGCAGCCGCGAAAGCCACAACACGGTCGCGATCAGAAATACGCGGTCCGCGAAAGGGAGATTCAGAGAGTTTCATTTTAAGGCCAAATGATAAGCGAGGACCGCGCCAGAAATATGCGGCCGTGAAAGTCTCACCGCGGCCGCGATGGAAATTATGCGGACCGCGGTGCATGAAGTTCAGAGAGCTCACAACTTGAGCAAAAGAGAAAAGTGCGGTCCGCGGTAGAAATGTGCGGCCGCGAAAGTCTCCCCGCGGCCGCGATGGAAGTTATGCGGTCCGCGAAACTCAGCTCAACCCAGATCCAGATTTGAAGAATGCGGACCGCGATCAGAATTATGCGGCCGCGCTCAGAATTACGCAGCCGCACAACCTCCGCAGGGGTATTTTTGTTCGGAAATTTCAGCTTAGTATAAATAGATCTTTTTGACATTTTTAGGTCATGTTATGTATTACCTGAGCACGTGAGACGACTATATATTCCGTTTTGGGAAATTTTGTACTAGAATTACCTTTCAACATTAGATTTTCATCTTTTAATCTAGTATTAAGAATTTTATCTTCTTTTTATCTTTGATTTCTGTTATTATTATGAGTAGCTAAACCCATAGCTAGGGTTGTGACCCAACCCTAGTGTGGGTATTTGATGGGTCTTGAATTTTAAGGCTTGAATGTGTATGGGTTAGTGATATGTAGCCTAGTTCTTGCTAGAATTTTAGAATTAGTGGTTGCAAACACTGATTCATGCCTTTATGACTTAGTCTCTACTTGAGAAAGAGGGACTAAGTGTAGCAAGACTAGGCTAACAAGGAATTGGGGTGAACTCAAGAAATTGATAGCCCCAATTAAAGGGTTAAACCTAGAGATAGTAATACCCGACTTGAGCTAATATCACTTGTATTGCATGAATGCCCATTTGGACTTGAGAAAGCTAAATTGAGCAAAATCACTCAAACTATCGAGAGGTATAGAGTGAGTACCCGGGTGTGATAGCTATATTACGACCCCAATTAATCACACGATTGCCCTAGATTCTTGCTACCCGTTAGATATCCACCTAGGTAGAAGTCACTACCCTCGTCCCTTTAAACCCTTGAAAATCAACAACAAAAACATTATACTTAGTTCCAAATATTGCATACAATAGAATATCATTAGAAGTAGAATCAAACAAAACATGTGTGGAAGTGTAACTAAGAGCAGAACCCGTAACTAGACTTAGATATAAATCCAATTCCAAACAAATTAACTCCCTGTGGATTCGATCCCGAGCTAGTTGGGTAAAACTGCATCGATCACCCTCGCTACTCAATAGTAGTGCAGGCTTGGACCCCATCACCAGGTCGGAAACATCATCGAACCCCGTGAAACAGCCACGGAATGAGTCATCCCCTTCGTGGGTCGTTCCTACGTCGGGGATCTCCATAGACTAGGCCTCCCCATATTGCCCTTCAGAAAATGTAGGGAGGGGCGGCGAATCATCAATATTTATTGCCCCAAGAAAGTCACTTGGGGCACTCTCTCCTTTTTGGAGGGCCTCGGAATCGGACCCTCCAGGCATACTCGCCGATTGTTCGTCATGGCGGACAGGCACACTCGCCGGTTGTTCATCACAGCGGGAGACATCTTCAGCCCTCGATGACTCGGGGACTTTTCTCGGACCATCTTCCGAGATCTCCTCGGTCCGAAGATGAGCCTCCCCGACCATCACTGGCTCAGCTGCTTTTGAAGCTTCGACGCTCCCCTCTTTCGAGCCACCAGCTCACAGTCAGCATCTTCTCTCTCCTCTTCTTCATCTCGTAGCTTTTGGGCTACGTTGGCAGACAGAGCGGCAGTATCACGCTTTGACTTACGAGCCTTGCTCTTCTTAGGCTTTGGAGTATCGGAAGGCAAGGCCCTTCTCATCTTCTTGTCCTTAGCCGTTTTCGGGGCCTCCTCTTCCCCAAGTGGGGGCAGCCTCATGACAGCATTGTCTCCGAGACCTGTATGGGAGGAAATCAAGTAAAAATAAGAAAGACACATTTCACAGAAAGGTATCAAACACGATAGAGAAGCTTGCCGTGATTTTTGGCCTCCCATCGGCCCTTGGTCGAATCACGCCAACAACGCTCAGAGTACTAAGAGGTCGAGGCCAGCTTCCGAACCCAGCCTTTGTGAACACCTAATTTTTGACCGCTCTCAAATTCTATACTATTTTAGTATAAATATTTCTTTTAGATTTAATCTTAATATTTAAACTTTTATCTTACTCTTAATAGGTTTTATTTTAAAAAAAAACAACAAAAATACTATCATTCTTAGAGTACAAGTTTTATTTCTATTAGTTAAAAATAAAAAGAAAGTTTAAAAAAAACAGTTTCTTTTAATTAGAATATTAATAAGTAATCTAGTGTCTTTAATAATTTTCTTAGTGTCATTTAAATTATAGCTTAAATATTTAAAAAAAATTCTTATATTTCTCTAATCTAGGTGTTGTTCTTATAAATAAGTACGTTACTGTCACGACCCGAATTTTTCACCCTCGGGAGTCGTGATGGCGCCTACTAGTGAAAGCTAGGCAAGCCAACCAACTGAACTATTTGACCTGTCTTCCATTTTTAATTTAGTTATCGACCTAGCACCAACAGTTTATAACAACATAATTTAACAAGCGGAAGAATAAATTTCAAGTTAATAGTACTACTAATACCATCCCATAACAAAACCACCCAAGATTTGGTGTCACAACTTCACAGACTGTCTAAGAGTACTACAAATAAGGGTCTCAAAGAAATAACAAAATACTGTCTCTTGAACTACATAAGAGAATCAGGAAGAATATATAGAGGGAGACGCCAAGGCCTGCGGACGCCTGCAGGACTACCTCGGTCGCCTGGTAAGCAAGAAGCTGAAACCTCACTGCGGTCCAAAATCTGCAGCACTGGGATCTGCACAAAATAGTGCAGAGTGTAGTATCAGCACAACCGATCCCATGTGTTGGTAAGTGCCTAGCCTAACCTCGACGAAGTAGTGACGAGGCTAGGACCAGACTACCAAACAAACCTGTACAGTTATATAATATACAGCAGGAAATAAAACAGAAATAAACAAGTAAAGATGGGAGGGGGTACATGTTGCGGGGTATATCAATATCAACAGTAATCAAGAATAAAGGCATAAGGACAACTTAGAATTCACAGCAAAACAATAAGGAAATTTGTATCCAATCTATGAACACTTTATATCAACAATTGTTTGCGGCACGCAACCCGATCCCAACATATAACAACACTGTTGCGGCGTGCAACCCGATCCGATTATATTATTATTGCGACGTGCAACCCGATCCAATCATATCATTAGTGCGGCGTGCAACCCGATCCAATCATATCATTGTTGCGGCGTGCAACCCGATCCACATATAATATTGTTGCAGCGTGCAACCCGATCCAAATATGTCATTGTTGCGGCGCGCAACCTGATCCACATATGCAATCAACAACAACCATAACAAGAGTCCCGACAATGGATCAATAAGGAACTACACTATCCCGGCAAGGGAGAAACAACTATAGCCAAACTTGTTCCAACATCTAACTACCTCAGCTAACACCAATACTCAGTCATAAGTAGTTTCCACGAGAATACTCATAATCCTTGCTCAATACAGAGAATCATCAACTTAAGCATCCGTAGTATTATTTAAGAACACAATAAATTACAATTCAAGACTCACGGTCATGCTCGACACCAACGTATAGATACTCGTCACCATGCCTATAGGTCGTACTCAACAAGAAACAAGTAGCAAATTGGACACAACTCCTAATCCCTCAAGCTAAGGGTAGACCAAACACTTACCTCGATGCCACGAATACAATTCACGTCTCAACTATCGCTTTACCCCTTGATTTCACCACCAATTCGCTCGTATCTAGTCACAAGTTACTTAATTACATCAATAAACGCTAAATGAATCAATTCCAATGCATAAAAATGAATTTTCTAAAGTTTTACCCAAAAAGTCAAAAATCGCCCCCGGGCCCACATGGTCAAAACCCGAGGTTCGAACCAAAACTCGATTACCCATTCCCCCACGAACCCAAATATACAATTTGTTTTGAAATCGGACCTCAAATCGAGGTCCCAATCCCCAGTTTTTGAAAAATCTAGGTTCTACCCAAAACACCCAATTTCCCCATGAAAATCATTGGTTTTGAGTTGAAATCATGTTAAAAGATGTTAATGATTGAAGGAAACGAGTTAAAATTGACTTACAATCGATTTGGAAGAAGAGTTGTTCTTGAAAAATCGCCCTAGGGAGTTTATGTTTTGAAGAGATGTGAAAAAGGGTTGATTTTCGGCTAAGTATAAAAATCTGCAGGTTGCAGATATGGAAATTGCGAACAGGGTTAGCAATTGCGAACCCCGACCTCTGCTATGTTCGCATTTGCGAAAATGGTTTTGCATTTGCGAAGCGGGAATTGCGAACAAAGATCGCATTTGCGATATTAGCCCAAAAAAAGGGTTCATCGCATTTGCGAAGGAAATCTCGCATTTGCGAGGAAGGGCTGGCCTGGGCTGCTTTCGCATTTGCGACTCAGCCTTCGCATTTGCGAACTCGCATTTGCGCAGCTAAAAACCTGCAATTTTCCAAGTCTAAAATCTACCCCGTGGCCTATCCAAAACTCACCCGACCCCTGGGGCTCCAAACCAAACATGCACACCAACCTAAAAACATCATACGGACTCGCTCGTGCATTCAAATCACTAACATCAACAACTATGAATTTTGCATCAAAATCATGAAATTTTCTTAAGTACTTCAAATTTCCAATTTTTCTTAAAAACGATCCGATTCACGTCGTTTCAAGTCCGTTTCTTACCAAATTTCATAGAATTATCTTAAATCACATATAAGACCTGTACCGGGCGCCGGAACCAAAATACGGGCCCCATACCATCAAGTTCTAATCACAATTCATTTTCAAATCTCATAAATAATTTCAGAAAACAATTTTGTTTAAAAATTCATTCATTGGGCTTGGGACCTCGGAATTCGATTCCGGGCATACGCCCAAGTCTCATATTTTCATACGGACCCTCCGAGACCGTCAAATCACGGGTCCGGGCCCGTTTACCCAAAACGTTGACCGAAGTCAAATTAATTCATTTTAAAGTCAAAATTCACCATTTTTCACATATAGGCTTTCCGGGACTACGCACACAAATCGAGGTTAGACAGAAAGAGGTTTTTAAGGCCTCAGAATGCAGAATTTGTTTCTAAAATAAATGATGACTTTTCAGGTCAGCACAGTTACTCTAATATTCCAGGCTTTAGTAGGTAGTAACTTTTTGAGTAATTTCTTTTAAAGATAATTGATGTTAGTATAAATAATTCTTTTGCTTTTATTATTTTAGTATTTGATTAAGTAGTCTTGTTAATTGGTTTCTATATTCAAAAAGGATAAGAAAATTAGATAAAAGAAAAATTTTTTCCTATCCACAACTAACTCCCCAAGAACACCCATGATCCCATTTTTTGGGTTAACTTCCCCACATCCCCACTCTTTCTATCCATGAACACACATACACACGGTTAGGCACATAGGGATTTAAATATTAAGAGAGAAACAAAAAAAAAAGGGGGGGGGGGGGGGAGCGGAGATCTTTGAATAAAAAAAAGAACGGGAAAAGTGAAAAAAAAAAAGAAGATTCAAAACAAAAGGAGAAGAGAGAACAAAAATATAAAAAAAGAAGAACAGAGGCAGTGAAAGAAAAAAAAAAGACAAGAGAAAGGAACTGCTCAAGTAAGAAAGAAAGAGAGTTTGGAGACGGAGTTCGGGATTTCGTTCGCGGTTCCGAGTTCAAGGTTTTAGAAAAGTTAGCATTGTTAGCTTTGAAAATCAGTAGAATGTGGCTGTGATTTTATTGTAAAGAAGCTTCACATTACAGGTTTTCTTCTAATCTTTTGTTTAATCTATTTTAATGTGTTTGTTGGAACATAAACTGTAAATAGTTGTTTTATAAGAATTAAGATCTATTATGAAGCTGTGTTGCTATCGTTTATATCTCATTTATTATTGGAGTAGTATTTGAGTTTTTATTTTTCTCTTAATCCCTGTTGTGTATTTAAAAATATTATTCCTTGAATCTTGAATATGTAAGTATTTATTTTTATTTATTGTTTTGGCTAAAACATTGTCTTAAATTTTTGATGTTAGAATAATATCATTATTGAATGGGTAAGAATAGCTCAAACAATAAAGTTATATGTTATGCCATGAAATTTATTAATAAAAAGTACTGAACCTAAAGATCAAGTCCTTCAAGAGTTCTGTAAAATCCTTGTAGTCTGTTTTGGGTTTGGAGTTTATTCGAAATTTTCCTTTTAGGTGTTATTTTGAATTTTTCATTTTTCTTAAATTTTTGCATAAAAACTCACGTCACACATTTTAATGGTGTCACGACCCCGGTTCGCCCTCCGTGAACCATCGTGACGGCACCTAGTCCCTACGACTAGGTAAGCCTAATAATGCGGAAAATAAATCAATTTGCGGAAGAAAAACAAGTAAAACCAAAAATAGTAAATAAAACAGTGTTTAATAGTGCCACTCGGCATACACCATATCAACTTTCGAATACTAATACTTTTCCCAAAATCCGGAATCTCATGAAATCACAAGCTAAGAATAATACATAGTGCTCTAACTCTAGAATGTCTAAAACAAAGTAAATACAGAAGGGCTGTAACTACAAGAGAGAATGGAGAGAGACTCTTCGGTCTGCGGACGCAGCAGATATACCTCGAAGTCTCCGAAAAATCGCCTCGCCTCAAGGATGGTAAGTCTGAGTAGAGGTACCTGGATCTGCACATGAAAAACATGCGCAGGAAGGGCATGAGTACACCACAGCGGTACTCAGTAAGTGCCAAGCCTAACCTCGGTTGGGTAGTGATGAGGAAGGTCAGGGCCCTACTGAGATTAAATAAAATATAAAATCTGACAATTTAGAACAGAGCAGTATAAAGGAGTACAGCAGTAAGAGTAACAGAGGATATAAAGGATAACGACAACTGAACAGAAACAACTAATCACGGTAAACAAATACAGCTCAACACAGAAGTAACAGTCGGGGGATCTCTCAGGATACCGTCCTGTAGTCCCCAAATATAAATATCCAGTGGATCTCCCAGGTGCAGTCCCGTAGTCCAACTCATAAATGCGCGGGGATCTACCGGAATACCACATCCGTAGTCCCAAATATAAATACTCAATACTGGGGGCCAATGTAAAAGTGCAAGGGGATTTTTCGGAATACCATTCCGTAATCCCAAAGTAAACATACAGGGGGGATCTCCCGGGATACCGTCCCGTAGTCTCAAAGTAAATACACAGCAGCAACAAGAAGAATACTCAATTTAATCAAATTTCACACCAAGGTAAAACAGGTATCTCTAACCTAGCATGCTACACATAATTCAAATAGGGCAGTAGAACAAATAAGCAGTTAAATCAATTAGACATGCTTCCCTAAGCTAACAATATGCTTAACTTGCAAGTAATGTAAACAAGAGAGGAAAACACAATTCTAAGTACTTAATGGAAACCGGATTTTTCAACAATTAGCACAAGTACGCACTCGTTACCTTACGTACAAGGCATTTCAATTAACAAATATATCAATCCTAAGGGGAAGGTCCCCCACACAAGGTTAGGCAAGCCACTTACCTCGAACCACCTCAAGATCAACCCGAAACCACGTTCTTGCCACGAGTATTCGAC
The DNA here is from genome assembly GCF_001879085.1 of Nicotiana attenuata. Lineage (NCBI taxonomy): Eukaryota > Viridiplantae > Streptophyta > Magnoliopsida > Solanales > Solanaceae > Nicotiana > Nicotiana attenuata. The sequence continues at coordinate 11,811 of NW_017676013.1, read as the reverse complement.
TCCAAATGGCCTAAATCTATTCAATTCAATTGCATAATGTAAATAACACTTCAAGTAACTAATTCTACAAATAAATTCTAAGCTAATACGCGAAATTAGGTGAAATGACCAAAACGCCCCTCGGGCCCACGTCTCGGAATCAGGTAAAATTTATATTTTTAGAATCCTTATACTCTCACGAGTTAATGCATACCAAAATTATCAAAATCCAAGGTCAAATTTCCTATAAAAATTCGACTTCTATGTCTAAGAACGTTCTCCAAATTTTTCCTCAATTTCCATCTCTAATCCGAAATTTAATGATAAAGTTAAGCATAGATTCGGGGGAAACAATCAAAACGAGTAAGAATCACTTACCCAAAACACCCAGGCTAAAATCCCTCTCAAAATCGCCAACCCTGAGCTCCCAAATCAATTTTTCTATGTTTTTGAACAAACCCTCGATTCTGCGCTCTTTTCTGTCCAGTAAACCGCATCTGAGGTCGAGGGAGCGCACCTGCGGTCCCGCACCTGCGGAAAATACATCGCAGGTGCGAAAAGTCACTTAACGGGCTGGGTCCACATCTGCGGTCGCTTAGCCGCATCTGCGGCACCACATTTGCGAAAACCCAGCCGCACCTGCGGCGCTTGGAGCTCTGGGCCAAAATCGCTTCTGCGGCGCCGCACCTACGGCCCCAAACTCGCAGGTGCGGTTATGACAGGAAACCAGCAGCTGAAGCTGCAACTCCAAACCTCAAAATCCTTCCGTCAACCAACCGAAATCATCCCGAGGCCCCCGGGACCTCAACCAAAAATACAAACAAGTCTAATACCACTGCCCAAACTTATACCTATCCTTAAAACACCTAAAACAACATCGAAACACCAATTTAACATCAAATTCAAGCCTAAGAACTTCAAAAACTCAAAATTTACGCTTTCGATCAAAAAGTCTACCAAACCTCGTCCGAATGACCTGAAATTTTGCACACACATCACATTCAACATTACGGAGCTACTCCAACTTCCGGAATTCCATTCCAACCCTCGGATCAAAATCTCACTATCGAACCGGAAACTTTAAAAATCCATCTTTCAGCATTTCAAGCCTAATTTAGCTACAGACCTCCAAAACACAATCCGATCACGCTCCTAAGCCCGAAATCACCCAACGGAGATAACGGAACCATTGAAATCCCATTTCGAGGCCATCTTCACAGTGTTCCGACTACGGTCAAATTTTCAACACTTAAGCTCTCGTTTAGGGACTAAGTGTCCCAAAACTCTCTGAAACTCAAAACCGAACATCCTGGCAATTCAAAATAGCAGAAATAAACACGGGGAAAACAGTTAATAGGGGATCGGGGCATACGTTCTAAAAACGACCGGCCGGGTCATTACATCCTCCCACACTTAAACATTTGTTCGTCCTCGAACGAGCATAGAGACATACCTGAAGTAGTGAAAGATGAGGGTAACGGCTGCACATATCCTGCTCGGTCTCCCAGGTCGCCTCCTCGACCGGCTGTCCCCGCCACTGAACCTTCACTGATGCAATGTTCCTTGACCTCACTTTCCTAACCTGCCTGTCCAATATTGCCACTGGCTCCTCAACATAATATAGATCCTTGTCCAACTTGACTGAACTGAAATCCAACACGTCCGACGGATCACCGTGATACCTCCGGAGCATCGAGACATGGAATACCGGATGATGAACCCCTGCCAAGCTGGGAGGTAAGGCAAGCTCGTAAGCAACCTCCCTAACACGTCTCAAAATCTCAAAAGGCCATCAAACCTCGGACTCAGCTTCCCTTTCTTCCCAAATCTCATAACGCCCTTCATAGGCAAAACCCAAAGCAGAACACGCTCTCCAACCATGTAGGAAACATCACGAACCTTCCGGTCTGCGTAGCTCTTCTGTCTGGGCTGGGTTGTACGGAGTCTATCCTGAATCACCTTAGCCTTCTCCAAGGCATCCTGTACCAAGTCTGTGCCCAATAATCTAGCCTCACCCTGCTCGAACCAACCCACCGGAGATCTACACCGCCTACCATATAGAGCCTCATACCGTGCGATCTGAATGCTGGACTGATAGTTGTTGTTGTAGGCAAACTCCGCCAATGGCAAGAACTGATCCCAAGACCCTCCAAACTCAATCACACACGCACAGAGCATATCCTCAAGAATCTGAATAGTGCGCTTGGACTGCCCGTCCGTCTGAGGGTGAAATGCTGTGCTCAACTCCACCCGGGTACCCAACTCATGCTGTACGGCTCTCCAGAATCGCGATGTGAACTGAATACCTCTGTCGGAAATGATACAAACTGGAATACCATGCAGACGGACAATCTTCCGGATGTAAATCTCTGCCAACCGCTCCGAGGAATAGGTAGTACACATAGGAATGAAATGCGCGGACTTGGTCAGCCGATCCACAATAACCCAAATGGCATTGAACTTCCTCAAAGTCCGTGGGAGCCCAGATACGAAGTCCATGGTGATCCGCTCCCACTTCCACTTCGGAATCTCTATCTGCTGAAGCAATCCACCCGGTCTCTGGTGCTCATACTTCACCTGCTGACAATTAAGGCACCGAGCTACAAATCCAACTATATCTTTCTTCATCCGCCTCCACCAGTAGTGCTGCCTCAAATCCTGATACATCTTCGCGGCACCCGGATGAATGGAATACCGCAAACTATGGGCCTCCTCTAGAATCAACTCCCGAAGCCCATCAACATTGGGTACACAAACTCGACCCTGCATCCTCAATACCCCGTCATCACTGTCACACCTCCTTTTTCACTACACCCCCGTAAAGAGGGTATAATAAAGGGAGTTATTTCCAACTTGAAGTGACAATCGAAATGGGATCATTTAATTAAAAATCAGAGTCGCCACTTAGGAGATTTATGGTGTCCCAAGTCACCGGTTTAAATCCCGAATCGAGGAAAAGAATGACTCTGTTATTACAGTCTGCGAATCAGAAATCCAGGTAAGGAATTCTGTTAACCCGGGAGAAGGTGTTAGGCACTCCCGAGTTCCGTGGTTCTAGCACGGTCGCTTTGATCATACTTGGCTTACGAAAATTGTTTTAATTACTGATTTTAAACCTATGTGCATTTGTTTCTTTCACCGCTTTTAATTAAGAAAATTAGCTTGAAATGGGTTACGCGTACGTATACCCGCTTGTTTGGCGCGTCAAAAATCATGTCACGCGAACGTGTCCACAATTAATAACGCTTTATTATTATTAAGAGTGTTTGGGCCGAAGTTGCGCGAACGCATACTCCGGTTTGGTTTTAGAAATGTAGTTGTGTTACGCGAACGTATACGCAACCACACTTGGTATTTTAAACGGCCTTAAAGGATATTCTACGAAATATTATTTTTATCTAGCCTACGAAATTACTAAAAGGCCATGTGTGATTTTAATGAACTTACGTGAACTAAAATAATTAAAAGCTTGTAACCTATTTTATTATTAAGAAAAGGTTGAGCGAAATTGCGCGAACGCATACTCCGATTCATTTAGGATCATGGTCATATTACGCGAACGTATGCGTGACCACAATCGTACTTTAAATGGCCCTAAAGGTTGGCTATGATTATTACTTATTTTTCGTGTCAGACTAGAAGACTAAGACGAAAGTCCTACCTCGTGAATTACCTAATCGCAGCCTGCTAATCAAGGAGCGACACATCAGCTAAAGGAATACTCTTGCAATTGTGGTTATCCAAAGTTGAGGCCTGAATCAATTTAATACCAATACACGGCCCACGTTCTATATTTGGGCCTGAAAGTGGTTCCTATTGTCAAAATGCAATAATGCTAACATTGGTTGCACATACATGGGAACTGAGCTAGGAAGTGGGCCTGAAGTCAGCCCAACAAGGTAATACCCAAGATCGAACCTCCTTCACAATACCATTTGAGCCCCTAATTCTTATTTGCAATATACTAACATAGTGTAAGACCTACTTAAAAGAAAACAAATCCAATTCCATGTAGGCACTTCTATTTAACTCCCAAATTTATAATTTTTTAACAAAGAAAACAATTTAATTATGCATTCGAACACTCGTTGATTTATCATAATTGCCATTAAGCTAAGTACCAGTTATGCTAAACTAACATGGAAATTTAACTTACTTAAACCAAGACCAAACCCTCATAAAAGCAGGTGGGACTTCAAAGAATAACATGATGAACAAATAGAAAAGCCTCACTTAATTTAGCTATAAAACCTGTGTCACAAGAGTTCACACACTCCTGATCCTATTTGTTTCAAAATTCTGCACATCTGAACAGACCTCCTCAGGCTTACACAACTGTTTTTTTTTAAATGAAAATCAACAGATCTATACCAACTATAGTAACAGTCAAATTGCTTCGTTTCCTAATACAAAATCACATAATCTAAGACAAGCTTTACAGATATGTGAGCAGACTAATTAACAGTCCAACTTACTTACAATACTCAGCAAATTTGACCAAAATCCTACTAGGAAATAATGATCTACCAAAGTAATACTACTGTACCAGTCCATGTTCAGAACAAACAATCAGAAATATGAGAGAATTAAACTAAGCTAAATAGTTGTGGAAGTGCAGAAGAACTGAGTAAACTACTGCATTAATATAAATCATGAATCAATCTTCATATCTACTCGATTTCCAAATTGTCACTTCACAATCAACATGGTTACCAAGAGTGTACCTGGGAATGACAAAATGCAGAGGAAAATATGAGGAGTCAGCAGTATCAAGTGCAGAAGCCAGCTCCAGCAACGGATTAACCCAGATTTAGTAATCAAAACCACAAAAAATCAATTCCCAAGTCAATGGAGCAGTGAACTCCAACAAAGCTCGGATCAAACCAACCTTCCAAACTCACAAATTAACTCATTTCCAATCCCCAAATGAACCAGAGTTATTTTAAAGCAGAAAAACCTCAAAAGCTAAAAATGAGAAATCAATAGAACAGTATATTTTGAAAACTTTCAGCTGTCTCTGATTTTTTGATTTTTTTAGCTCTTTTTCCTTTCAATAATATCCGCCTTCCTTCTGGATTTCTAGCTCTTAAAATCTGCCTTGAAAGGCAAGTTTAAGATGTCTTTATAGGCAAGAAAGGTAGGGCTTCCTTCAGATTTTGGTTTTGCATTTTACCCCTTTGTGAATTTTCATTTTTGCTTAGTTAGTCCCCCATTTTATGACTTGGTGCCCAAGCTAAAGCCACTACAATTCTAAAATTCAATAAAAAACCCCACCCAAACCTCCTAGAACCTTCTATTTCTGTTATTAAAAGATTCCCTATCCTAGACTACCCCAATTGCCCCCCATGCCCCTGTTATTTACCTTCAAGAAGTCACTCCTGGGTCAAGTTAAACCGGGACCCAACCCAACCTATGGGCCTATGTACTAACAGACCTAGATTGAATCTCAATCCATCAAGGACTGGACCCAACGGAGATTTCAACAGCCAAACCTTGAATTAAAACAAAGGATTCTAAAAGAGACACTCTGAAACACTAGCTTGTAAACAAATACACTTAACTAACTGGGACTATTATTGATCAAAAGAGACAATCGAAGAGAAATTAAACCAAAAATATGATTATGCTGACCACTAAACACAAACTAATCCTTAGCTGAGAAACTGGAGACCTAATGAGCTAATGGCAAACTTATGACTTTAAACCTGAAATAATTGATTATCAAAGAAGCTTAAACACAGAAAAGGAAAATAACATTTGATAGACCCTAAACCAATTAATTTTCTAACCAAAGAAAAAAAAACAAAAACAGTGGAAGAAGATGCCATGAAACTAAAGAAAAGCAGGCCGGCGAGGAAATAGAAGAAAAGAAGAGGAATTGAATACCTAATGCCTTGAAAAACTGGCTGCTTCAACTTGGGCCGGAAATAAGTGTTATTCGGGTTGTTCTTGTGAGAACGACCCACTTTACACTTGTTCCTGGTCCAAAAATTCTTCAAACTCGGAGGAAAATCGACCATGACCTGAACGGACCATGGGAGGCAAAGAGGGCACTGGGGGCCCATATTTTTGATTCAAGATTTGAGGAGATGGGGATGGGTTCGAGGAGAACTATGTCGATATTCAGATAGAGGGGGGTGAGAGGGTCTAGGGGTGTGGTTTTGGCGGCATTTGACCGCCGCCGCCGCCTTGAGCGAATTCCGGCAGGCGGCAGGCGGCAGGCGGCAGACGGTGGTCTGTGGCGGAAGTTGGTGGAATCTCTGAGAGACGAGTGGGGGTGATGGGGGGTCAAAGTACAGGGGTCTTAGGTTATTTGGACATTTTTAAGTTAAAGGGGGGAAGGGTTCCTGACCGTTCGATTATTGGATTAAAGGGCTGAGATTGATTTGGTTTTAAGGAACTCAAAACGACGTAGTATTGGCCTGGTACTACGTCGTTTGAGTGGTCTAGGGGACTGGAGGATTGGACCGGGTTGGGGCATGGCTTGGGCTGGTGGTCCGTTTGGGCTAGAGATTTAACTACTAAAGCTGGCCCAATTTCCTCTTCCTTTATTTATTTCCTTTTCCTTTTCTTTTTCTTTCTTTTTTTGTTAATTTCTTTAAAACTAAAAAGAAAACCTAAATTAATTCCTAAATCAAATTATCCTATCACATTGAATTAATTAACCATAACTAACAAATTACCATAAATAATTAAGAAACCAAATTTAAAGGGAAAACTACCAAAATTCCAAAAACTAAATTAAAACAAAAGTTAACTATTTTTTGTGATTTTGTATTTTTTAAACTCCTAATTACCAATCAATTCCAAAAAGTATGCAAAATTAAACCCTAAAATGCAATGCACATATTTGTATTTTATATGAATTAAAAAATGCGCAAACAAATGCAAACAATTAACAGAAATTGCCACGAAAAACCACAAAATTGAAAAATATTGAAAGAAAATATTTTTGTTTTGAAATTATGGGAGTAATTCATATAGGGCAAAAATCACGTGCTCACAGCTGCCCCTCTTTGCTCGGAAACACGAAGAGTTTTTGTGCAAAGATAAGTGAGCGGATACGAGCGATTTTTGCCCGTTTGAATACTCCGTGGGAAGCATTTTTTAAAAGATTTGACCGAACCCTGCTTCTGAGGTTGCCTACATATCCTTGGCTAAAAAGGAATCAGGTCAGTGTAGTTCGGGAAGGTCTGGCAGCTGGGACTACCATGAAGCTGTGATTTCACTGTTGCTGTTGCTGCTGCTACTGCTTGCTTAACCCCCTTATTACACCATGACAGAATAAAAAGAAGCTAGACTAGACTATGATCTATGCTTTACAAAAATCCTATCTACGTCTTCAAACTTGCTCTCGTGGTTCTTGTTTCCTTGTTGACTTGTATTCTTCCGGTGATGTCTCTTTGTTGCCACCTTGAATTGTGATCTGAGATGTTTGCCCTTTCTCCAGGTAGCTACCTGACTGCCAACTACACTTTGAGATGTTTTTCCTTTCTCCAGGTGATGCTTGACTGCCAACTACACTTTGAGATGTCTTCCTTTCTTCAGGTGAATGCCTGACCGCTGAACTTGAATGTATTCCCTGCTCTCCAAGCGGGCTCCTGATTACCGAAACTTGAATGTATCCCCTGCTCTTCAGGCGGTTCCTGCTACTGTCTTGAAATGTATTCCCTGCTCTCCAGGCGGGCTTCTGACTGCTGACTTGAATGTATTCCTCTGTTCTTCAGGCGGGCTCCTGAATGCTGACTTGAAATGTATTCCTCTGTTCTTCAGGCGGGCTCCTGACTTCAACAAAATAGACAAAAACAAAGAAAATCTCTTGCCCCAGTTTGGTGACTGGGCATCATATTACCAGACATTAATAAGAATTTAAAAACTAAAACTTGAATTGTAATACCTCTGTTCTCCAGGCGGGCTCCTGACTGCTGAAACTTGAAATGTGTGCCTCTGTTCTCCAGGCGGGGCTCCTGATTGCTGAAGCTTGAAGAGTATTCCCTTGTTCTCTAGGTGGGCTCCTGACTGCTGCAAAACAAACAAAGAAATTTTCTGCCCCAGTTTGGTGCGTGGGTCAGTATGTTATCAAATATAAAAAAAATTAAAAGCTAAAAATTTGAATTGCACTTCGCTGTTCTCCAGGTGCGGGCTCCTGACTGCTGAAACTTGAAAAGTTTCCCTTGTTCTCCAGGTGGGCTCCTGATTGCTGAAGCTTGAAAAAGTATTCCCTGGTTTCCAGGTGGGCTCCTGACTGCTGCAAAACAAACAAAAGAAAATTGTTCTGCCCCAGCTGGTGGCTGGGTACAATATGTTATCAAATATAAAAAATTTAAAAAGCTAAAATTGAATTGCACTTCCCTTGTTCTCCAGGTGGGCTCCTGACTGCTGAAACTTGAAGAGTATTCCCTTGTTCTCCAGGTGGGCTCCTGATTGCTAAAGCTTGAAAAGTATTCCCTTGTTCTCCAGGTGGGCTCCTGATTGCTGCAAAGCAAACAAAGAAAATTTTCTTGCCCCAGATTTGGTGGCTGGGTACAGTATGTTATCAAATATAAAAAAATAAAAGCTTAAAATGAATTGCACTTCCCTTGTTCTCCAGGTGGGCTCCTGACTGCTGAAACTTAGAAAAGTATTCCCTTGTTCTCCAGGTGGACACTGATTGCTGAAGCTTGAAAATATTCCCTTGTTCTCCAGGTGGGCTCCTGACTGCTGCAAAACAAACAAAGAAAATTTTCTCTGCCCCAGTTTGGTGACTGGGTACAGTATGTTATCAAATATAAAAAATTAAAAGCTAAAATTGAATTGCACTTCCCTTGTTCTCCAGGTGGGCTCCTGACTGCTAGAAACTTGAAAAGTATTCCCTTGTTCTCCAGGTGGGCTCCTGATTGCCTGAGCTTTGAAAAGTATTCCCTTGGTCTCCAGGTGGGCTCCTGACTGCAACAAAAGTAATAAAAAACAAAGAAAACTTTCGCCCCAGCTTGGTAGCTGGGTACACGAGTAAGTGTTTAAACTGGATTATTTCTACCAACTATTCTAAGAATTTGAAAGCTAAGTCCTATTATCCAGGGATGTTCCTGACAATTTCTAATAATTATGAACCTAAAGTTATATCCCCTAGAGGTATTTACCCCCACTACATTTGTTGTCCAAAAGGTCTTAAACTACTCCCCATTATCCCAGGTGGGTCCTGACAACTTCTAGTTAAAATATAGTCTTAACCAAGTTATATCTACTGAAGGTACGACTCCCACTATATCTTGTTATCTAAACAAACTTTAAAGCTATGTCCCATTACCCAGGAGGGTCCTGAAAACTCCTAATTAAATCCTATCTTAAACGTTCAAACTTTGAAACCAACTTATACTCTTATTTATGCTAAATTATGCTACTCATGATTGTTTTGAAATTTAAACTAAGTCCCATTTTTCCAGGAGGGTCCTGAGAGTTTCCGGTCATACCTGTTTTGGTCCTTGCTTTTTCCCTAAGGAGGGTTCCAACGAAAACTTTTTGCCCCTGTTTCAATCAAAGAAAAATCTTGTCAGTTTGAAAATGTGTGGTCGGTTTGTGGCCTTGAACTTTGAGGTAATTTGCCGCCTTTCTTCCCATGATCGCTGATTCCATTTGAAAGACCTTGCTTGTTTGGGATACTAACCACTTTCCTCTGTCATTCTTTGCCATTGAAAATACCTTCTTCTCCATTCAGACCCAAACACCCTCTATCTGTTGCATTGCTCATGAAATGGCATCTACCAACCTTTGTGTCTCGCATGAATCCCAAGAGCACGTCCATTACTCCCAGTCTTGTATTACACTGTTCTTTCTTGATTAAACCACTGGCTTCGGCCTTGAGGTCTGTTGCTCCTTCATTTGGTTTCCATCGACGACCTAACTCATTCTTGACTAACCACTTCCTTTGTAAGCCTTGAACCCGGAAAAACACCCTTTCTCGTTCAGGCCCACTACCTTTATCTGTTGCAGCGCTCGTACTGACATACCGAAACTTTTGTGTTTCACCTGGACTCCCAAGCATATAATTGTTACCAACTCAGCGCGCATGTTGTTCGTTCCTGATTTGAATCAATGGCCTTGGCCTCGAGATCTATTGCTTCTTCACTTGCCATACTCCAACAATAACTTAGATCTCTGCTTGGAATACCTCGCTTGTCACTGATTCACCAATCTTTTCACAGAAAATATCTCTGATCTGTTCAACCAAGCACCCTCCATCTTGTTTCATTGTTCATGAATTGATATGTACCAAATCCTTGTATTTTACACAAACCCCAAGGCATGTCGACTGTTATTAGCTCAATGCGCTTGTTGATTTTTCCTGACTTATGATATTTTGATGTGTTAGCCAGACCCCCATTTTGTGCAATTAGAAAGCTGGTGGCAAATTTTGAAAGTCATTTCTTACTTGTTCTGACCAGGACATACTCAGAAAAGGAAGTAAACAAAACAAAAGAACAGAGTAGAGGACAATGGGAAGAGATGATTCCTAACAAGAAAACTACAAAGTAGAAACCTATCGGATGTGGACCACCGACTCTGATGACCTTGACATGCACCTGCAGCCTATTCTGTTTAGTAAATCTGATGTTCAGCTCTTGTTGTACCTTTTCGCCGTGAACTGGGCTTCAATGCTCCGCTTGCCCGATCTGAATCACAATCCTTTTTCGACTTGTGGTGCCCGTCCATGGGTTTTCACCATCAAGCCTCTCCCATTTTCGGTCTTTTTCTCAACTCACCATCGCCTTAATGGTGCCCGTGAAGGTTTTCACCATAAGACTCTCTCATTTTTTATTTCTCTCAGCTTTCGTCGCCTTGCGGTACCCAGTGAGGGTTTTTCATTGATAGGGCCTCTCATTTTTCAATTTCCTTCGTTTGACCGGAGTGTTGCCCCTGATATGATTACCTCTGCTCGCTTGACTTGGCATCTCTCGAAGACTGATCAGAAGGTCTTCCTTTTGGACCGTAATGTGGGCTTTTGGATAGGGTTAGAAAGAAAGGGTATTAAAGGCCTCAAAACAATTTAACATGGGTTCAAAATTACAGCTTCCGAATCAAAATCTCTTGCAACAACCACAATTCTGCCCCAGTTTCTTCCTTGGGGACTTTGGACTTTTATTTCGGTTATTTCTGTGACTGAACCTCAGAGAGAGGCTGCCTACGTACCCTTTTGGGATCAAGTCAAAACGTAGTTCAAGTCATAAAACTACGTTCATTGTGCGATCTTCCTTTTCTTCCACTTTTTCTTTTCTTTCCTTTCATTTCTTTTCTTTTCCTTTTCTTTTCTTTTCTTTTCTTTTGCTTTTCTCTCTTTTTTTTGTTTTTATTCTACTATTATTTTTCTTTGTTTTTTTTCTTTTCCCTTTCTTTTTCCTTTTCTCTTCCGTTCTCTTCTTTTTCTTTTCTTTTCTTTTTCTTTTCTTTTTCCTTTTTTACTGTTTTTTCTCTTGTTTCTCCATTTTCTTTCCTCGCTCGGGCTTACGAGTTTTATTATTGATTCCGAAAGAGGGGTATGCAAGAAATAATCGAGGCTCAAAGGGGTAACAAAGGATAAAGTGTTTGGATAGCAAAACAAAATGCCTTCTTCATTTCAATCTCCAAAAACATCCAAGTACAAACTACGCAATTAAACAAACTGAGAAACATAGGTAATATCTTTTGATTGCACCAGAATTTACTAACCATATCCACACATTTGGCCTTCTGCATTTGTCAATATTACCCTAGCACCATTTGGAACAACAGGTCTCGGACCACGAGCGACCCCCTGTAGACTCGGGGGCAAACTTCCTTTGGTCTCAAACCGATGTGGCATGATGCATCTCTTCTCCC
>NW_017676012.1:25430-54091 GCF_001879085.1 Nicotiana attenuata | reverse complement strand
TCCTGACCTCATTCCTCAAATCCGCATCTGCGGATAATCCTTCGCACATGCGATGCCGCACCTTCGGTCCCCAAACCATAGGTGCGAAAACACCAGAAGCAGCAGAAGTTCTGCAATTACACAAGTCCAAAACTCTTCCCGTTAGCCATCCGAAACCACTCCGAGGCCCCCGGGACCTCAACCAAAAGCACCAACACGTCCTAAAACCTCATTCAAAATTGTTCCAATCATCAAAACACCTCAAACAACACTAAATCTATTAATTCACGTCGAATTCAGGCCTAAGTTTCCTAAAAACTTCCGAAACACGCTTTTGATCATGAACCCAACCAAACCACATCCAAATGACCTGAAATCTTGCACACACATCCCAAATCACACAACGAAGCTACAGCAACTCTCGGAATCCCATTCCGACCCTCGAATCAAAATCTCACCTATCAACCGGAATTCGCCAAAATACTAACTTCGCCAATTCAAGCATAATTCTACACCGGGCCTCCAAAACCACTTCCGATCATACTCCTAAGTCACAAATCACCACCCGAAGCTAACCGAACAATCGGAACTCACATCCGAGCTCTCTAACTCATAAGTCAACATCCGGTTGACTTTTCCAACTTAAGCCATCCTAAAAGAGACTAAGCGTCTCATTTCTTACCAAATTCACTCCGAACTCAAACCAATCAACTCAACCACATAAAACACGGATAACGAAGCATAAAGACGTAGAACTGGGGGAAACGGAGCGGTAACTCATGAGATGACTGGTCAGGTCGTCACAAGTGTGGAGGGTTGTTGCCTGTTTGAGGCATTTATCTAACATGGCAGGCGTGCCTTTCACCTTTTCTCATCTAATTCACCTTTATTCCCCCGGACTCTTTTGCCAAGGTGTCTTTACCTTAGTTGCAAGGAGTAAAAGAGTTTTGGTCAACCTGAAGATGACAAAGACCATGGCTGGTATGCCAGGTTTGTTGCTGCCCCCACTATTGGTTTAGTGGGTGATGAGAATGTTCCCTTCCCTGAGAAGTGGAATTTTGCACTTGAGTTTTTTTTATAACTCTCTCGTACCTTTTTTCCTTTCAATTTTGATAATTAGTATCCTAATTTTCTTTTTCTTTTCCAGCAACCATGGGAATTGTTGACGATATTCCTAATTTTTGTGGTTGGGTAGGGAAGCTGTTGAATGCTGCCCCAATGGAGGGTAGATCTTGGAAGACTCTTTCCCAACGATTTGGTTGGAAAGTTAAAACTCATTGTGAGAGTTTCTTTTTTTATTTTATTTCACATATTGCTTTTTTTCTGAACTTATTTTAATCCTTCTTTTTATCAGGATTTGCAGTTCGAGGGATTAGTGCCGAGGCGGTCGTGGCTTCTCGTATTTCTTTGGAAAGCGCCCAAGAAATAATTTTGGGCTCTTCATCGGAAAGAAAAGCCATTGGTGACCAAGACTCCGAAGAAGAGGAAGATAGGGGTTCCTTGGTAACGAGGCCACGAGCTCGTAGACGTATTATCTCTGATGATGAAGCGTCCCCCCACCGTTCTATTCCTCTTACCGAGTCTGTTGAAGCCCCGGTGGTGATCCCTGATGATGTTGATGATGCTCCCGCTGCTGCTCATGATCCTGTTGAGCAGCTTTTTAACCGCGGGTTTGGTAGTGAAGATTTTGGTCCGGTTTCTAATGAAGCACCCCTGGCTTCTTTTTCTACTTCCGTTCCTGTGACTCCTTCTTTGCCGATCATGGCTGTTTCCGTTCCTGCCCAGACTGTTTTTATTGCTTGTACTGTTCCTCCTTCAACAATTCCCCCTCCACCTGTTCATCATACTGAGGTTGGCTCCTTATGTAGAGGTACTGCCATGAGGCAAGTCACTATTGAAGTTCCTGCTGAGGGTAATCTTTTAAGGAAATCAGGTCAAGCAGACATGTGGCTAAAACCTTTGATTGGTCCAATTGAAAGAGCTAAGCTTGATAGCCACAGTTCTTTGACCTTGATGAACGATATAGTGCATGATTCTTTAAAGGTATCCCTTTTTCAAGCTTTACTTTATCCTTTTTCTATTTTCAGAGTTCTCATTTTTCCCCTCTCTTTTTCGCTTAGGTCAACTTAATTGGCACAAAGATGATGAAAATAGTCACCCTCTCAGAACAACTAACGCGTGACTATCAAATGGAGGCAGATAATTGGAAGGAACAGTGTGACAGTCTTCAAATCGAGGTGGAAACCTTAGAAGAAAGTAAAAGTACCTTAGAGCAGCAGGTACGGGCTTTGACTTCAGAATTGGCAGTTGAAAAAGCTTCTTCAAGACAAGCAGATAGGAAAAGGCGTCTGGAAACCTCTTTTTCCGAGCAATTGTTTAAGGCAAGTGAAGAAATTAGAGAGTTGAAGGCTCTCTTGAGTGAAAAAGAAGCGTATGCTGGTGAACTCGTGCAGTAATTGACTCAAACTCAAGAAGACCTCCGGGAATCCTCGATAAGGTTCGCTCTTTAGAAAATTCCCACGCTGCTCTTCAAGCTTCTTATGAATCTGCCTTGGCTGAAAATGAAAAGTTAAGAAATGAAATTGCTGACTGCGAAAGAGATTATGAAATCCTTGAAGATAAAACTGCAATTTAAGTGAGTTGGGCGTTTTTAAATTCTCGCCATAATACCCTCGTTGAAGCTAGCCAAGAGAATTTTAACGTGGAATCTGAGTTAGCCAAGATCAAAGAGACTATCGAGAAAACTCAACAGAACCAAGATTTTTCTTCTCCCGTGGATGAAGCTTCTGAACATATTGAAGATGATACGGGTATCGTCACTCCTTCAAGTCAAGTTGAGCCCGCTGCTGTTGATGTCCCTGCTTCAGTTCCTTCAACTTCTCAGTGAAAAGTTTATGTTGTTTTTTCTTTCTTTTGATGGTATGTGGTGGGAACCCTTGGTCTTTTTAAGGGTTTATGGAAAACGTTAAGTCCCCAGCCTTTTATGGGGCATTTTGTATAAACAACTTTTAATTTATGACTAAGTTCATACCCAGTCTAAACTTTTCTAATATGAAGAAGTTTCCATGGCTGTTTAAACTTCTGTTTTGTTTATTCTTGCCTTTATTTTTTAAGGACTTACTGAATAACTTGCATTTTTATTTTGTAAAATGCTTTTTCTCATGAATGCTTAAATCAATCATGAATTATAAAAGAGGGCCCTTTTATATTCGACACTTAATGAAGAAGACGTCTCAACTTCATAATGGTGTTAACATACGACAAAAGAAAGGAATACACATGTTTCTTGAAATAACTTTGACAAGTTTTTATTTGAACTTTGCCAAGTTTTAAATAACACTTTACATGTATTTAAATAACATCTATAACTTTCTCATAACTGTTTTCCTCACAACAGATTCTTTTCTTTTTAAAAGAAAGAATAAAATACAAGGTTTTTATGTAATAACCCGTTTCAGTACATGTATTTTAAATACAAGGTTTTTATTTACATCCTGTTTCAGTACATTGCCTTTAACCTAATTATGATAAGGTTTTGCTTTGACCTTGGCTCGTGACTATCTTTCATTAGCTTTTGCTCTGCACTTGACTCTTTAAATGAGTTGATTTTTTAAGCCTGAACTTTGGATTTCTTCTCAATCTTCTTTGCCTTCTTTATACATTTGTCTATGTATATATCATATAGTCCCCCAAGTGTTTGAGCGTTGAAGCATGAAGCCTCGAGCACTTGATCGTTCCTCTCATTCGGTCCTTTCCCTGAAAAGGAAAAACACACGGGACTCGGAGGTGCGATTATAGATGAAGACTGCTTAACCCGTCTGAATTTCTATCAGAATAGTTGTAACCCTAGACCGGGAATTTTAATTTATTCCACGTGCCTTGCAGGTCGTGATTCATCATTTAGTACGGGCTAGCTTTTTGCCTATCATCTAAAATCGTTAGTAAAACTTTAATAATTCAAAAAATAGAATTTTAAAATGAAGATACCTGACCGTGGGTATTCTTTTAGAAATAGTATCTCTTCAGGTGAACGGCATTCCAATGTGAAGGTAATATCTTGCCATCCATTGTCTCCAGCTCGTATGCTCCTTTTCCCGCAATACCATGAATCCTGTAAGGTCCTTCCCAAGTTGGACTCAATTTCCCTGTATTAGCTGCCTTCGTGGATTGAAAAACTTTCTTGAGTACGAAGTCCCCAATCTTGAAGTATCTTAGCCGTGCCTTTCGATTATAATATCGTTCCATGACTTGTTTTTGTGCTGCCATTCTTATTAATGCAGCTTCTCTTCTTCCTTCAAGTAAGTCCAGGTTTATGCGCATTTCTTCTTCATTAGATTCTTCTGATGTCTGCGTATACCTCGTGCTTGGTTCCCCTATCTCAACCGGAATTAAAGCTTCAGCTCCATACACCAATGAGAATGGCGTTTCACCTGTGCTTGTTTTTGTTGTAGTACGGTATGCCCATAAAACACCAGGTAGCAATTCTGGCCAGTTGCCTTTAGATTCCTCTAATCGTTTTTTCAAATTGTTGACAATGACTTTATTTGTTGATTCAGCTTGTCCATTACCCACCAGATGATAAGGTGTGGACGTAATTCTTTTGATCTGCCAACTTTCGAAAAATTCTGTGATTTGAGCGCCTATAAATTGTGGGCCATTATCACACACGATTTCCTTTGGTACACCAAATCGACATATGATATTTCGCCAGATGAAATCTCTGACTTCTTTTTCCCGTACCTGTTTAAATGCTCCTGCTTCTACCCATTTAGTGAAATAATCAGTGAGTACAAGTAGGAATTTTACCTGCCCTTTTGCTTGCGGTAGTGGACCCACGATATCCATTCCCCATTTCATAAAAGGCCACGGTGCAATGACCGGATGTAGCAGCTCCGCAGGTCTATGCATGTTGTTACCATATCTTTGGCACTTATCACATTTAGTCACGAATTTCTGCGCTTCCTCTTCCATTTTAGGCCAATAATAGCCTGCTCTAATCATGGTTCTTACAAGTGACCTTCCCCCTGCGTGATTTCCACAATGCCCCTCGTGTATTTCTCTCATCACATATTCCGTTTGAGAAGGCCCGAGGCACCTTGCTAAAGGGCCACCGAACATTTTGCGATAAAGATTACCCTGCACTAAACAATATCGAGCAGCCTTTTTCCGAAGTGCATGAGCTTTTCTCTTGTCTTCGGGGACGGTACCATACTACAAAAAAGCGATAATCCCGTTTCTCCAATCCAAGGTTAAGTTACTGAAATTTACCTCATTTTTATCTGGATCAAGTACTGAATGAAACAAATGAATTACAGAAGCATTTTTATCACTCGCCACGTCTACCGCAGATGCGAGATTAGCTAGGGCATCTGCTTCGCCATTTTCATCTCTTGGTATCTGCGTGACTTTCCAAGTTTGAAATTGCCTAAGCGAATCTCGTATAAGTATTGCTGCATTCGTGCTTCCCTGGCTGTATAAGTCCCCAGCATTTGGTTAACTACGAGCTGTGAATCGCTTTTGATTACGATTTGATTAATGCCAAGTTCTCGTGCCAGTTCTAAACCTGCAATCATAGCCTCATACTCTACCTCATTATTAGTTATAGAATGGCATTTTATGGCTTGACGAATAGTTTCACCCGTAGGTGGCACCAAAATAATTCCTAAACCTGATCCCTTTACATTAGATGAACCATCAGTAAATAAGGTCCAAATTCCTGGATTAGACCCGTTAAACACCTGTAATTCTTTTTCCGCTTCTAATTGCATTCCCTGGCTAAAATCAGCTAAAAAATCTGCTAATACTTGAGATTTTATCGCGGTTCTGGATAGGTATGTGATATCATATTCACTTAGTTCTATAGTCCATTTAGCTAACCTACCAGACAACTCATGCTTGTGTAATATATTGTGTAATGGATAAGCAATTACTAAGATAATGGGATGACATTGAAAATAAGGCCTTATCTTTCTAGAAGCCATGATTAGTGCAGGTGCAAGCTTTTCTAATTGAGGATACCGTGTCTCCGCATCTAATAATGATTTACTGACATAATAAATTGGAGACTGTTTACCTTGGTCTTCTCAAACTAAAACAGCACTTACTGCTACTTCTGAGACGGCAAGATAGATGAGCAATCTTTCTCCAACCTTTGGTTTTGCAAGCAACAACGGATTAGACAGGTATGTTTTCAAAACTTTTAGTGCCTGTTGACACTCCTCAGTCCATTCAAACTGATCTTGCTTTTTGAGGGCAGAAAAGAATTTAAAGCATTTTTCGGATGATTTGGAAATAAATCTTCCCAAGACTGCAATTCTCCCCGTCAACCTCTGTACCTCTTTTTTACTTGTAAGCATGTCAGGGATTTCCTCAATGGCTTTAATCTGTGCGGGGTTCACTTTAATACCACGGTTAGAAATAAGAAAGCCTAAAAACTTACCTGATGCAACACCAAATGCACATTTCTCAGGATTTAACTTCATATTAAATTTCCGCAAGATCTGAAATATTTCTGACAAGTCTGATATATGATCCCCTGAATGTAGACTTTTGACGAGCATATCGTCTATATAGACCTCCATAGTTTTTTCCAGATGATATTGAAACATTTTGGTCACCAATCTTTGATATGTTGCAGCAACATTTTTGAGACCAAAAGGCATTACTTTATAACAGTAAGTCCCCCTGTCAGTTATATATAAAGTTTTTTCTTCATCTATGGGATCCATTTTGATTTGGTTGTATCCTGAGTATGCATCTAAAAAACTTAACAACTCATGTCCTGCAGTAGCATCAATTAGTTGATCTATATGTGGTAATAGAAAAGAATCTTTAGGACAAGCTTTGTTAAGATGTGTGTAATCTACACAAACTCGCCATTTACCGTTCTTTTTAGGTACCACAATAGTGTTGGCTAATCAATTAGGATACTTTACCTCACGGATAGATCCATTGTTTAATAATTTTTGGACCTCGTCTTGAATCACCTGATTTTTGAAAGTTCCTTGCTTTCTCTTCTTTTGTTTGATAGGTGGATAAGACGGGTCTTCATTTAATTTGTGAGTCATTACCTCTGATGGTATACCTGTCATATCAGAATGGGACCAAGCAAAACAATCTGCTTTAGCTTTTAAAAATTCAATCAACTTACGTTTCACGTCTTGGCTGAGATTGGCCCCTATGTAGATTTTCCTTTCAGGCCAATGTACAAATAATACTACAGCCTCCAGTTCTTCGATCGTTGTTTTGATATTTTCATTTTCTTCTGGTTCTTCAATGGAATCGGGCCTTGAATCTACATCTATTCGCCCTTGTTCAGTTGAGGTTTGCGTTGTGGTATCCTCAACTGAATTCTATAATTGCTATTTTTCTTCATTTCTCATACTTGAATCTGCTACGGAGTTGATGCTCCTGGATGTTTGTTGATCTCCACGGATTTGACATATTCTCCATGGTGATGGAAATTTAATGACTTGATGTAAGGTCGATGGAACAACATTCATCTCGTGGATCCATGGCCTCCCTAGAATTATGTTGTAAGCCATTTCCAGCTCAACTACCTGAAACTTCGTATCTTTGACAACTCCTTCTGCGAATGTAGTGAGTATTACTTCCCCTTTCGTCACAACGCTGTAATTATCGAATCCAGACAAAGTATGCGCTTTTGGTACTATTTTATCCTCAGCTTGCATCTCATGTAGTACTCTTAGTAGGATAATGTTCACGGATCTACCTGGATCAATCAAAACTCGTTTCACATTAGTGTCATATATAAGTAAATATATTACCAGTGCGTCGTTATGTGGAGTTAATACACCATCCGCATCTGCATCATCAAACGTAATGCTTTCTTCCTCCAAGACCTGCCGCACCCGCTTCCCATGGGTAATTGTGACTTTTGAAACTTTATTGGCTGTTGTGTACGTCACACCATTGATTTCTTCCCCTCCGCGTATAACATTGGCGGTTCTTTTGGGAGAAGGCGGTTTTGGAGGCTCTTGCCTATTCTTCATGTATGCTTGCTTACCTTTCTCACTGAATAATTCGGTGAGATACCCTTGCTTCAATAGATGATCAACCTCTCCTTGTAACAACCTACAATCTGCCGTTTTATGACCATGATCATTGTGAAACTCGCACCAATGATTGGGATTACACCTGTTTGGATTCGATCTCATCTCTTTTGGCCACCGCACCTTGTCACTTATGCTTCTTAAAACAGCCACGAGCTCGGAAGTACTTACATTAAAATTATAACCACCAAATCGCGCCTTCAAATTTCTATCATCATCTCGTGACTCTTGTGTGTAACGATCATTTCCATACCTCGATGATGAGCCCGATTCTCTATTCCGGATCTACGATCGTACCTTGATTGATCATGCTTTGACCGTGAATCTTTTCCAGCTGGGCCCGTATATGGTTCGTACCTGTTTTTACCGGACCTTTTTTCTGTTTCCGCCCGTCTTGAACTCACCTTTTCTTCTTTTTGGGACCGCGAGATAATATCTTCTTCGATCCTTAACTTTGTGCTATACCTGTTGTAAACATCATTCCATGTTGATGCTAGGAATTCACGAATACTTTCCTTGAGTCGCCTCGTAGCTTCTGAGCTTTTTTCATTCAAATTACTAGTGAAAGCTATAGCTGCCCAATTATCTGGTACACGTGGTAACGTCATTCTTTCACGCTGGAACCTATCCACGAACTCTCTGAGCAACTCGGAGTCCCCTTGTTTGATTTTGAAAATATCCTCCATTCTCTTTTCGACTTTTGAGCCCCCGAATGTGCTTTGATAAATAAATCTGCAAGCTCAGCAAAAGAATTTATGGAATTTTCGGGTAAAAGAGAATACCATGTTAAAGCTCCCTTAGTGAGTGTTTTGCCGAATTTTTTGACCAATACTGATTCAATTTCTTGTTTAGTTAAATCATTGCCTTTTACGCCAGTTGTGAATGCAGTCACGTGGTCTCTTGGATCAGTTGTTCCATCATATTTTGGAATATCAGGCATTTTGAACTTCTTTGAAATTGGTAGTGGAGCAGCGCTTGGCTTCCAAGGTTGCTGTGAATAGTTGTCTATATCGCTTCCTTTGATTACAGGCGGGACTCCAGGTATTTGCTGTATGCGGTCACTTTGTTCCTTGAGCTGTTTCTACAATGTTAAAACTAAATTTTGTAAATCGGAGTTGACTAAGTTACCTGGTTCTCCCTCTCGTGACTCACTGGGGATTCCACCACTGCTTGAATTAACGAGCCCAGAATGAGGGTTTTCCAAAGTATTGGTATTTGGAATTGGTGTTGATGGTGCAACAGGTAACTTGGCAAAGGCCTCAAGAGCTTTATTGACCTGTTGAGCGATCAATTTCTGCAAAGCTTCATTTATAGCTTCATCATTGTCAAATTGAGCATTTGTATTTGAATGAGATCCATCAGGAGTTCCCTCTCAAGACCGCCGAGGCGAACTTTGTGGAGAAGGGATCTGAGTGTGAATATCTTGTGGGTCCCCTTGGAGTTGATGGTTTCCTTGGTTTCCTTGGGTGTTATCGTTAACATTTGACATGATTGTTGATGTAATGAAATAGATAAGGTTAAGAAAGAATAGATTATCAGATTTCCGGTAATGGAACCAATTTGTTTAACCAAAAAAAATAGAATTTCAGTCAAAGCTTTATTTTTAGAAGAACTCGGGTTACTGATAATCGGAAATGAATAAAAGAAATGGATTTTGATAACCAATAGATAGCAGAAAACAAAGTAAACCAGTATATTCAGATGATATTGTGTGTCCCTACAAATGATCAGTCTTCTCCCTTTTATAGCTATTTCTAAGTTATTCGTTTTGCCTTTGTCATAATAAGGTCATTATGGCTGATTAAAGGTATTAAATGCTACGTTACAAAATTATTGTAATTTAATATAAATTCTCTAACGCTTTCAGTATTTAATGTTTATTAAATACTATATCTGGACTCTTCTGTGCTGTCAGGTTCATTCTTCTCAGCTTTTATACTTGAATAGGTACGAGCGTCGAGTCTTTTTTGAATATCGTCCCGTGCCTTTTCTTGCGTTTCCGCTCGTATCTGTTGCAACTCATGCCTCTTTGTTTATCATCATTCTTTTGATCAGCCCCTGTGTCATGACACGTCATTTTTCAATTACTTTAATATGTAAGTCTAATTTTTCCCAAGACAACCTAACGGAGGGAAATTTGAGTCGGGACACTGAATTTGTTTGAACTTTTTTTTTTATCTGTTAGTCTATGTTAATCTATTTTGAGTTCCTGTGAGTTTGTAATGAAACATGAATTGTTATTGCCATGTGTTCGATTTCCTCCAAGATTTTGTTTGTTTGGCCAAGCTCGTTTATCTATATGCTCTGCTAGCCTCAGTTCTCTGCTTTGTTTGTCTAGATGATATTTAGACTGAAGTTGCTCATAAATTGGTCTGGAAGCATGTTAATGTCGTTTCTGCTGTAGTATAGAATATACAATATAATGAAAAATAGTTTGTTCATCTAGTATGAAATAGGATTGGAGTTGACATTTTCAGGTTAAGGTGAAGCTAGAGAGAAATGTTTATCTCGTGTCTTGATGTTCCAATTAGCATGCATGGTTTAATTCACTTAGTTTAGCATTTAGTTTAGAATATGAAAGTTGTCTCTTTTGTAAGTTTAAGGATTTGTATGTAGTAAGTTGGAGATGAGTTGTAGTAACTTAGTTCATCTATTATTGGAACTAATCAGTAGATTAACAGCTGTTACTATCAAAGTTAGTCTGTTTCTGTCTAATACATTCTTTAAATTTGGATAACATGTGTGCGAGTCTTGGTTTAATTGCTTTAGTTATTTTTGTTCCTTTGTAATGATGTATGAAAATTATGACCAAATGGAGTGTACGAACTCCCAAGCCTTTTGTTTCCACGGGCTGTTGGGCCTAAAAGTTTTGGCCCAGCAGAAGAGGCAAGTCACAAACATTCTGGAGTTTTAGCTAGTTCAAGTTTTGAGCCCATTCAGAGGCCTCCAACGTGGCATGATCCTCAAAAGACTCAGATGAGGCTTTAGGCTTCCATTCGAAGCCAGTTGGATTGCACACTTGACCTATTGAAGGTTCAATGTGAACACTTGACAACTAGGAGTGACAAACGGGCGGGTCAGGTCGGATATGATTCGGGCCGAAAGCGGGTAATGAAAAAACGGATCAATTATCCGACCCGATCCATATTTAATATGGATAAAAAACGGGTTAACCGGCGGATAATATGAGTTACTCATATTACCCATGACTTCTTGTATATGATCACTTTTGGGATAGTTCTTAGTCTCCAGAACTTGAGGAACCCCCAATTTGAGGCTTTACAAATGTAAAAGTTAGACTCATTGGTTATCCATTTTCTAAATGGATAATAGGTTCTTATCCATATTTGACCCGTTTTTAAAGAGTTCATTATCCAACCCACTTTTTAGTAGATAATATGGGTGGTTAACTATTTTCTTTGAACCATTTTGCCACCCCTATTGACAACTACAATCTAATAATGCTGCTATTGAAGAAAACCCATGCGGAGCTGAATAGTTAAGAAGAGTTAAGTATATATTTAAATCTCAAAGCCTTTAAATTAACCGATAAAGATCCCTTTACTAAGACAAATGACTGTAAAGACAAAATTACATCATATATCACTTGGGCCAGACAGCCCACTCGAAAATAGCCCATATTTTAAGCCTTTACCTGGATTAGCCCATGTTGTATATTTTATGAAATTTACTTTACACCCGGTAGCCCACAACTCAAAATAACCGTTTTAATATTTTAAATTTCAATTTCTTTGTTTCTCTTTCTCTCTCTTCCTCACGTTTTTCTCAGACTCTCTTTCTCAGGCTTTTCTCAGAAGATAACCGACCTCCATTGTTGGGTTCAACTAATTTTTCGAGCTTTTAATCTTAATTTTAGGTAATTTCCGTTTCATTCTATGCTTTTACCATAGTTTTGGTTTTGAATTTTGTTTTATTTTTATTTTTTTGCCTTTTCTGGTTATGCCTATTTTCTTACAATGTTGTTGTGTTTTTCGTTTGATTTTGTGTTCCATCTATCTTCGTTCTAGGATTAAACTTGATGTTTTAGTTTGCATGCTCTGTTATTTTGACTTTTAGGGTAGAATTTTTTATTTTTTGATTTTTGTTACAATTTGGGAAAATTGGCCTCTGCTTTGTATTCATGGCCTTTAGTTTTGGTTAACCTTTGAGTTTTGTTACAGTTTAATTTTGTGTTTTCCTTCAGTTGTCTTCAATTTTGTTAAAGCTTTGGTTGTTTGGTTTATTGTAGAAAATGCGCTCAAAAGTAGTTGCTTCTAAAAGCAAAATGAAGATTGCTGGAAAAGACGTTAAGTTAGATTATGCGAAAAGATTGAGGGAGTTGCCCTCAAGCCCTGATTCTGAATCTAATGTAAATGTCCAGGCGCCACATTGTGATGATTTTGAGTCTCCTGCTCCTCCTAAGAATTTACAACAAGAGAGCAGTCGAATGACTCATTCGCAAACGAGAAATACTCCCACTCCAGTTAAATCATCGAGTGACTTGCCCTCACCACCTTCTTCTGAAGCGAAAACGCATGTTCGGGATTCCGATGATGATTTTGAGTCTCCTCCTCCTCCAAAAAAGTTGCAACAAGGGAGCACTCGAGTGACTCGGTCGCAAATAAGTAATACTCCTACTCCGGTTAACATTGTTAGAATACGGAGTAAGAAATATGGGAGACCTCAAAAATTAAAAGAAAAGCTGAAAGTTGATTTGGTTAACGAAGATGATGTAGGCCGCAATGTTAAACCGAAAAGGAGAAAGGTCAAGGATGATGGTGATAGTGGCCTTGATTCCTTATCGAAAGAACAAAGGTTTGCTATTCGCTCCAAATTGAATGAGAGAAAAGCTAAGTTGAAGGTATTCCCCGTGTTGCTAGTAATTTATACATGCTTATACAATTTTATACAAAGTTATATACCTGTTTATACATCTTTATATAAGTTCTGCTATACTTATTTATATATTTTTATAAAATATTTTAGTATAGTTTTTGTTCCTGATCTATTTCTTGTTATTTTTTCTTTTGCAAGGTTGGGGACTTCTATATACAACCAGTTGATTATTTCCACAACAGGATTAGCTCCCACACCGAGACTGAGATTGTGAGCGTTTTGAAGCGATATTTGACAAACACACAGCTTCAGATGTTCCGTGCTAGTTGTTTTGGGTACTTCTTGGACCTCCCTCAATTTAAAATTCAAAATCAACTTATTCATTGTATATTATTGAGGGAAGTCATACCAGGACGTGAAAGGGAGTTGTGGGTGCAAATTAATGGTTGTTTGTTGCGTTTTGGCATTGGAGAGTTTGCTATTATCACTGGTTTGAAGTGTGTAGACGCCGCCGCCACTTTCTATGACAAACCAGATGTTAATAGGTTGCTAAAAGAGTATTTTCCAGGAGATGGAAAAAAGTCTATAACTAGGGGGCAGCTTCTTGATCGCTTCAAGAAAAAGGACTGGAAGTCGGACGAAGATGCGTTCAAGATGGCCTTGATGGTGTTTGTCCATCATTTCATATTCTCAGATGCCAATAATCATGGTATCAACAAAGATGATTTTGATATCATTGAAAGTGGTCAATATTAGACGTATGCTTGGGGGAAAAAGTCATTTGAAGATATTTTAAGGACAATGAGGGACAGACAGTGTGACTATTGACAATGTATAGGCTTGGAGGTTTGCCACTTGCATTACAAGTATGGTTTTTTGAGTGTTGCTCTATTGTTGACAAGCATCTAGCTGTTCGCGTTGGAATAAATGTGCCACGCATTCTGAATTGGAAAGTGACTGAAACTCCAACATATGCGGATTTGACTAGCGGGGTGATCATGTGTAGTATCAACAAGGTAAACATTTTGTACCATAATACTTCTTCATATATGATTTCAGTTTTTCTGTATGTATATTTATGAATATGTTACAATTTCCTTTTTCTACCATTGTAATCCAGTTTTTTTTCTTGTAGTTGAACTATAGGAACATTTCCCCTACTCGTGAAGAGCTGTCAACTCTGAACATCGACAC
Source organism: Nicotiana attenuata (assembly GCF_001879085.1). Taxonomy (NCBI): domain Eukaryota; kingdom Viridiplantae; phylum Streptophyta; class Magnoliopsida; order Solanales; family Solanaceae; genus Nicotiana; species Nicotiana attenuata. The sequence goes on along the minus strand of NW_017676012.1, from coordinate 40,010 downwards.
ACTTTTTGAAGTTAATGCCGATGATGCTGCATCAGGGGATGTGCCTGTGGTGCCTGCCTTTCACACTGATGATTCTGTCGCTGCATCTCCACCTTGTCCTCAGAATATGGAGCAACAGTCTAAATGACCTTATCCTCAGAATACGGAGCAACAGTCTAAAGGACCTTTTCCTCAGAATATGGATCGACAGCCTAACCCGAGTTATGATCCTTTGGTGCGCATTGATCTGTTGAATGCTGAAGTTGAGAAGTTGAGGAGTGGTGTTGGAAAGGTACTGGACCTTTAGCTTTTCTGTAGTTTATCAGTACTTTTTGTATATACATGGTTTTTTGGTTATAAACATGGTTTTGTTGATTTGCTTTTGATTTTTTGTTGTTGTTGTTGTTGTTGTAGTTGACTGGTACAGTGACGACACTCAACAATTATGTAGTTTCTTCCTTTGAAAAAGTGTTCAGTTTTCTGAATATGAAGGAAACCAAGCAAACGAGGGAGGATTTTACTGATTCTAAGGTAATTGTTTACTGATAAAACCAAATCACTCAATAGTTATGCCTTCTCCGAATCATCACTCAACAGTTATGCCTTATCTTTCTATTGTTTGTTATTATATTCATCAGCGTGTGTCTGATGACAATACATCTGGTCTTGGCGAATATGATGGCTATCAATATGATGTTGTTCCTGACTTTGTCAATCAAGTGAATCAAGATGACGTGCTAGCTGACGAGGGAGTTACTGATGGTGTTGATCATGGTATTTGTTCTGCATTTTATCTTCTTTTTTTGTCTGATTTTTCTTTTCTTCATTTTAAAGTTTTTTATTATTTGTTTTCTCTGTCTAAGGGGCAGCAGGTGATGTCAAGGGTGACACATTTTGGGATGACATTGGCGATGAAGATTTAGCTGCGCTACAGATGTCCCAAATTGTGCTTCACAAACAATCCATCATAGACATAGAAGATGATTTCATTTCTCCTAAAAAGTCAGTTCGACAGAAAATACCAGGAAAATATGCCAAATCTCCATATTTGCCAGTTTTTGATTCGGGGGCATCAGGATCGGCGCCCAAGCTCATTTTTGATATCAAGCATCCTTTCACGATCGAAATTGATGATTTTGATCCATTGTCGCCATTGGCTAAAGAGTTTTGCGCGTTTGTTGATAATGGGATGGATACGAGGCGAAGGTATCTTCACTTTCTTTAATCTTTCATGTTCTGATTTTAAACTTGTCAATGAATGTAGTTCTGATTACTTTTTATTTTTTGTGATTTGAAGTGCCAAAAATATATATCCCGATGAAGTAAAGAAGCTTGCGGAAGCTTTTACTTTTGGCTCGTGTAATGTGACTACGAAGGATTGGTTCCATTCACTTGCATATTGTGGTCGACCTTTCATTGACACGGTATTTAATAAATTTATGTTCTAATGCCTTTCTTTTTGTTGCATATCTTTATTATTTGAGACCTCCATAGTGTATACATAGCCTTGTATAATCACAATATAAGATTGTATAACATTGTATAAGATTGTATAACCTTGTATAAATATGTATACCTCTGTATAATAGTATATAGATTTCTATATTTAAAATATCTGGTAGTGATGGTTGTTCTGTTTTATTTCTTGTTTCAGCACTTGGATGTCCTCTTTTATTATTTGAGGAAGAGAGGAAAATATGGGACGAGTGTTGCCATGCGGTTTACTACAACCGACTTTGCCTTTGGTAACAAAATCAACTCCCTGTATAAAGTTTTCAAAGTGAATCAAGATCCTTCAGTGATTCCTGAAGGGCATGAGATAGAAGAGTACATTAGAGGATATTATTGGGATGCAAATGTCCCGTGGCACACTGTTGACCACGTCTTATTCCCTATCTATGTGAAGCGGGGAAGAGCAAAATTGGGCCATTGGGTTTTGGGGGTGTTTACCTTCATAGATAGGTGCATTCACATCTATGATTCTAATCGTGGAGCTATTAATGATAGACTTGTTTTGGATGCTGCATTACCTTATGCAATTCTAATACCTTACTTCTTGAACAGTTCTTGAAGAGTTCTGATTGGAACAATGGTGCATATACCGATAAATCCCATTCTGATGCTTTGCAGATTAATCTGGTTAATAATGTTCCCCAACAGATCAAATGGTAGGTTAATCTCAATTGTTTTACTATTTTACTATTAGTTTACCTATTTGAATCTGATTTTTTTCTTTTTAATTACAGTGATTGTGGTGCTTTTGTTGCTGGCTTTGCTGAGTATTTCATCCTTGGTAAGAAAATTCGAAAAGATAATTTTGACATTGAGACACTTCGCACCAGGTGGGGATCTCTGTTGTGGGATTATGGAAGGAAAAAACAACAGTCCGGTGCAATTAGTGGTGATGAAATTACAGGGAGACTTTTCAAGAAGAGGAAGAGGGGGCGACCGAGAAAGTAGTTCAGTTTTTCCCATTTTACTGTAGTTTTTCTATGTATCAGGAGTTGTTGCCTAGTTTTGTCCAAGTACTATTCTGCTACTTGTGAGATAGCATTAAAGGATTTTATAGATGTTTTTATTTTTGTGTAATTTGCGGTAGTCATTACACATTGTGGCTGTGAATGAATTTTTAATGAATATATCAGTCGCTCTTGTCCTTTAACAAAGTATGTATTTTCATTATGGTTGCAGTTTTGTTGTTGTAGCAAGGTTTATACATATTTATACAAACTTATACTCTCATTTATACATCTGTATACATATAATACCAGCAGTTCTGTCTTGTATTTGTGCAATGTATCAATATATTTAGCACCATTAAAAACAACAACACACTATTATTGGATAATCAAAACATGTATAATGAAACATATTTAACACAATTGCAATATATAGCGTAAGTTGTAAATCTTTATTGGCATTTGTAATTCAATTACTTGTGAGACTTAACTACTCAACATTTGTAACTCTAATCTTTGTGAAACTTAACTACTCAACATGACAACAAATGTAATAGGAAGTGTTATGTTTTCAACTAGCTATTTTGGTCGATTCCTACATGTTTTTCTATTGTGACCACCTTGTCCACACACAGAACATGAAAATGCCCTCTTAGACTCTTTTTCTGAAGCAGGTTTGAGTCTTTCCTTTCTTGGCCTTCCTGCATTCCTTCTCCCTTTAGGTGGTAGGACCACATCTTCCATCACCTCTGTAGGGATTACCCATAGACTCTCATCTGGCATCAGATTCACTGGAAATTCATAAGTTCTAAGGAGTTTATCCTTCTTGTAGTAAAAAGAGCAATACTGGCCAGGTTTCAGCTGCTGGTTCTTCAAAACCACCTAAGCATGCGGACATGGAAGTTCATCCATTTGAAATTTTCCACAACTGCATGTTCCCTCTTCAAGGCACACTATCTTTCGCCTTAACCTTTCAAACACAGTATATAACTTCTCCATGGCAAGCCTCACCTGCAAAAGTTTTTTTTTTTTTAAAAAAAGTGAAAGAACATTATACATTATTATACAGAGATATACATCCTTATACAAGCAGTAAAATGCAAGTCAGCAGTGCCAAGCATCATTAAATTTGATTCAATTTACCGTCATTTGCTCCGATGCAATCAGATTTTCCCGATGGAGTTTGTCGTACTTTTCGCCAAGCTCTATAGATGTCTCCATTGCACTTTTTCTATTTTTGTTGTTCCACTGTTGTAGCAAATTTGTCATGTACTCCAGCAATCGCATTACTGGTAACTCTCTAGCATCCTTGTTTGCTGCATTAATTGACTCTGCAATATTGGAAGTCATTACCATCGACCTTTTCACTTTGGAATATGCCCTAGACCACCTTTCGTACCCAATTTCGAACAAGTAAGGCTGCACTCTCGGATCAATTTTGCACATCTCTGTCATATGGTACTCAAACTTCTCTACCGTGTAAGCTCTAGCCAAAGCAAAGAAGATATCCTTCAATTGTTTGTGATGTTTCTTGAATGTGCGCTTTACATTCTGCCACAAGTGAAACATGAAAATACAATGTGGTACTTCTGGGTACACAGCTTTTGTGGCATTGAAGATGCTTTCATTTCTATCTGAAACTATACACATCCCTTCCCTAACTCCAAAAGTACCCTTTATCTGGACAAAGAACCACTCCCTAGATTTGTTATTCTCTGAATCTACAATTGCATATGCAAGTGGAAGGGTTTTTCCTGTTTATACAAAATAGATATTAGGATTCAGACAATTATACAAATATTATACACAGTTATACACAATTATACAATTTTATACCAACTGCAAATTTTATAAAAACAGTAGCTGTGAAATCCTATACACTTTTATACATGAAACTACAACATTATACAAACTGCAGAAACAAGGTAGATACACTCAACTCACCAGCTCCATCGTGTGTGCAAGCAGTCAATATGGTACCTTTATATGCTGCTTTAAGGAAACTTCCATCAACAACCATTATTGGTCTGCAATGCTCCCAGCCCTTGATAGATGCATATAGCGAAACATATGCATAAAGAAAGCATCCATCTTCTGATTTGTGCAACTTTGTAACCATTCCTGGATTTGTTTGCTCTAACATATAAAAATACTTCGGCAACTCCTTATATGAATCACTAGGACTCCCTCTTATCATTGCCATTGCTATCTCTTTAGCTCTCCATGCTTTCATGTACCTCACCTCAATTCCGGGGTTGCTTTTGTATGTCCTCTATTATATCATTAGCGGTGTAAACTTTTTTTGGATTAACATACTTGTCCTTGACTATACTAGCAATTACACCCGAAGTAGCTTGACGTTGTGTTAAGTATCTTTCACTATGGCCGCATGTGTGATTATTATTGTAACTTCTCACTTTGAATATATTTGCCTTGAAAACGGCAGAAGATTTGAAACTCCAAGCACAATTTTCATCCATACACATAAGGTGATACCTAGGATTAAAGATCATTCAACTTCTAAATACACTTGTATACAAAAACATAACTACATATATACTAATTTTAATACCTAGATACAAATATATACTACTTTATACATATTTATACATATATATAACAGAATATACAATTATTTACATACCTTGTTGCGCTTGATCTCTTCACCTTGAATTGGAACCTTTCACGTACAGCCAAGTTCTTCATCACACTGACAACTGTCTCTTTATCCTTATAAACATGATCTTCCTCAACAAATTCGTCCAAAATATCATCTATTATACCCGTGTTTTCATTAAATTTCGTGTTTTCAATAAATTTGATATCAATAATCTCACTGCTATCAATTCTTGATACATCTCTAGAATCTGAACTTGTACCAACCAAACAGCTGGAACTTGTAGCAACTACACAACTAGAACTTGTAGGAACCAAACAATTTTCATATATCTCTTTCACTGTCACAAACAAAGGATATTCAGTGAAATTCAAGTTTTTCTTCTTTAATTCGATATACACCTTCACACCTGTATCGTTGTAAATTAGGATCGGTGGCAAACCAACATTTGGGAGAAAGTTAATCTCTATTGTGTTTAACTCACTATCGATCCTATCTGTTCCGAAATAGCTGCAACTAAATTATTGTAGGTGAATGTTGACTCAATTATTACACAATCGCTAACAAAATTGATAGACTTGTTTTCTTCCCATTCACCACTATGAAGAACGTAAACTGGAAAAATCTCCATCGAACAAAAAATGGAAATCAAAATTGAAGCAAAAACTAAAATTGCGCTGATTTACAGCAAACAAATTTTACTTTTCGTGTTTGATTTTTTGTTAATTCGAGATGAAGAAGAAAATCTAGGGTTTTTGGAGCTGCATTCATGGGAAGATATCGTTTTTGAAGTATTTGGGAAAGAAGATTGGAAAGAATCTGAGAAAATGCAGAAAATCCCGCTTTTTACTCCCCAAAAAAAGAAATTAACGCTCCTTTTTCAGATATAGGCCTATAATTTTTGGGCTACTCAATTGTAAATTGAAATATGGGCTATAAAGCTGAAAATGAGGCAGCCCAATTGTTTTAATATGAAATTTTCCCCAGAAAAAATAGAACAGCACTAATACACCCGATTCTGGTCGCAAAAAGCCAAATCTGGTCACTAAAAGTGCCAAATCTGGTCGCTAAAAGGTGCACACCAGATCTGATGCACCAGTAATCTTTAATTTCATTAAAAAGGCTCTAACTCCATCATACAAACTCGGAATTCGATGATTCTGTTCCTATGAGTCACAAATAATAATACGAACATAGCCCTTCAATCGAAACTCAATTCGGAGCTCATTTGCTCAGTGTGATACCCATTTCGCTCGTTAAACAATTAACTCATGTTTCGCGTCAAAAACCCAATCGCGACTTGATGACATTAAACCAAACTTTCCAGATCACTCCTATAATTCATTGTCAAAATTCCGGAAGTCTCGAAATCAAATTTCGATCTCTAGAACTAAAAATGGACCTTTGGATCATTACATGCTTATGCTCAAAACGGCAAAATCTTCCAAAAACTCCTCCAAAACTTATCCGAGCCTCATGGGACCCCGACCAAACATGCCAACAACCCCATAACATCATTCAAACTTGTTCCAACCTTCGGAACGCTCAAAACAACATCAAAACATCGAATCACCCTCGGATTCAAGCCTAAGAATTCTAAAACTTCCGAATTACTCTTTCGATCAAAAACCCGACCAAACGACGTCCGAATGACCTGAAATTTTGCACACACATCACAAATGACATAATGAAGCTACAGTAACTCTCAGAATTCCATTCCGACCCTCGGATGAAAATCTCACCTATCAACCGAAATTCGCCAAATTACTAACTTCGCCAATTCAAGCCTAATTCTACACCGGACTTCCAAAACCAATTCCGATCACGCTCCTAAATCATAAATCACCTAAAGAAGCTAACCAAATCATAAAAACTCCGATCCGAGCTCATATACAAATAAGTCAACTCTTGGTCAAACCTTTCAAATTCAAACCTTTCAACTGAAACTGTTCTTTCAAATTCATTCCAAATTTTCCTGAAAACCAAAACCAACGATCTACATTAGTCGTAATACATAACACGGGGCAAGTCATGCCTGAAAACTGGCGATCAGAGTGCAAAAGCTCAAAACGACCGGTGGGGTCGTTACATACTCCCTCCCTTTTAGTTTATAAGAACTTATTTTCTTTTTGATCAGTTCAAAAAAGAATGACCCCTTTTTAAATTTGAAAATAATTTAGCTTAAACATACAATTTTACCTTTATTGAGAAGCTATTATAACAACACAAATACTCTAGGCCCCTTTTGATTTGTTTACCACAAATTCCAAATTCTTTATTTTTTCTTAAACTCCGTGCCCAGTCAAATTAATTCACATAAATTGGAACGGAGGGAGTACCTTTTCTTTATGTCACTTTTCAAAGATTTAGATAGAAATGGGACAATCAAATTCCATTCAATTCAACATGATATATATGAGGGCGAGTACCTTTAATATGCTTTGTTGTGCTATCTTGAGAGAAAATAAAGACAGAGAAAGAATGAAATATCTAATGTAAAGACGATGTAAAATTGAGGTGGGACTATAAGTGTTGGTTATTATTGAGAGTCAGGGGTCAAAATATAATATTAGGAAGTTTGGGGTAGTTAGTTATGTAAAAAGGAAAACAGGTCGTTATATAAGTACAGTAAATCTGGAAATCAGATTCACCTATACATAACCGACCTTCTTCTTAGCTCAAGCAAAAAATTTCTCTCTCTAGATTCTTCCAATTCAATCAATGGAAATTGTTCTTACACGTGCCGTGAAGTGTTTTAGTTGTTCAATCTAGCTCAAATTAACATGGTATCAAAGCAACGATTCTAAATTTAGGGCTCCGACGTAACTTCCGGCGACCACTGAACTGAGATCTGACGAAATCAACTGTCTTAGACTAAATCGCGATGGAACGAAATGAGGTTTCTTCACTCGAACATAATCATCCGTTGTTTCTTCAAGTAGCAGATGCACCAGGACTAGTTCTAGTCCCAATCAAACTCACAGGGCCGGAGAATTACGCCTTGTGGAGTAGGGCGATGAAGGTAAGCTTGGATTTGTTGACGGAACCTGTGTAAAAACTATGTTCAGAGGGGAGCTAGCAGAACAATGGGAGAAATGCAACGCGATTGTACTCTCATGGATTGGTAGCACTGTTGCAGCTGAATCGACGCCCAGCATCATGTTTGCATCTAGTGCGAGGAAAGTGTGGAGCGATTTCAAGGAAAGGTTTGATAGATGAAGTCTGATTAGAATATATCACCTGTGGATAGAAATTGCTAGCTTAAAAAAAGGTACAGATTCTGTGACTACTTACTACTCGAAGATGAATGATCTATGGAGTGAACTAGATGTGTTAGTTCCTTTGTCTTCATGTGATTGTGAGGAAGCTAGGCCATCCATAGAACATCTTGCTAATCAGAGGTTATTACAATTTTTAATGGGATTGAATGAAAGCTATAGTAATGTGAGAAGTAATGTGCTGCCAAGAAGACCTGTAGTAACTGTAAATGAAGCATATGCTATAGTAACACATGAAGAAAGTCAAAGATCTTTGGGTGTTGGTGATGCAAATAGAGATCCTCTAACTATGTTAGCAGGAAGAACTCAAGGCTTCAAGCCTAAGAAAGCAGGGCTAATCTGTGATCACTGTGGGTACAAAGGACACCTAAAGGAAAACTGTTAAAAAATTGTTGGATATCCCGCTGATTTCAAAAGCAAAAAGAAACCAGCAGGAGCAGGAGGAAGAACTTATGCCAACAGTGTTGCTGTGGAAGAAGCCAACTGTAACGACACGGCCGGTCGTTTTGGAAATTACGCCCCGATTCCCCATTAACTGCTTCCCCTAAGTTCATTTCTTCTATTTTGGTTTGCCGGGACGTTCGGTGTTGAGTTTTGGAAAGATTTGGGACACTTAGTCCCTAAATGAGAGCTTAATTGTTGAAAAGTGGTCCGTAGTCGGAACAGTATGAAGACGACCTCGGAATGGAAATCCGATGGTTCCGTTAGCTCCGTTAGGTGACTTCGGGGTTGGGAGCGTGTTCGGAATGTATTTTATGAGCTCGTAGCTCATTTAGGCTTGAAATGCAGAAGTTTAAATTTTTGAAGTTTCCGGTTTGATAGTGAGTTTTTGATCCGAGGGTCGGATTGGAATTCCGAAAATTGTAGTAACTCCGTCATGTCATTTGGGATGTGTGTGAAAAATTTTAGGTCATTCGGACGTGTTTTGGTTAGGTTTTTGATCGAAAGCGTATTTGGAAGAAACTTGTAGTTCTTAGGCTTGAATCTTTGATTTAATCGAGTTTCCGGTGTTGTTTTAGGTATTTAAAGGATTGGTACAGGTTTGAATAAGGTATTAGGTGGTATTGGTGCTTTTGGTTGAGGTCCCGGGGGCCTCGGCCGCAGAAGCGGCCTTGGATGTCGCAGAAGCGGCTTGTGCCCCCTTCCTCAGGAGCCGCAGAAGCGGTGCCACTTCCGCAGAAGCGAAGCCGCAGAAGCGGCCCACCTACCGCAGATGTGGTCCTGCCCCTTTTAATGAAAACCGCAGAAGCGGTTGGCTTTCCGCTTAAGCGGGACTGCAGAAGCGGTCCCTTGTTCGCAGAAGCGGAAATGACTGTTCAAAATATCAATTTCGAGGGTTTAATTTCATAAGTTTGAAAATCGATTGAGAGCTCGGGAAAAGACGATTTTGAGTGGGTTTTGAAGAGAAAATCATTGGATTTGGGCCATTTGGAGTCGGATACTCGTGGCAAAGGCACGGTTTCTAGTGATATTGAGTCGGTTCGAGGAAAGTGGCTTGTCTAACCATGTGTGGGGGACCATTCCCCTTAGGATTTGTTATTTGTTGACTTGAGTGCCTTGTACGCGAGGTGACACGCGCGTACTTGAGCCAATTGTTGAAAATTCGGTTTTCTTATGATATTGAGATTGAGTTCCTTTCATATTTGCTTTATTCTACTTGCAATTATAACCTGTGCTAGATTAGGAAAGCATGTTTAGTTGATTTAACTTGCCTAATTGCTTAAGTTGCCTTAACTGTACTACGTGAAGCATGCTAGGCCAGTACTACCTGTTGCTTGTCTTTTGTACTTCGTTTCCGTGTACCTTCTAGTTGTGATTGCGCATTTACATTGGGACTACGGATGTGGGATTCCGGTAGCTCCCCCCCTCCCCTTGTTTGTTTACTTTGGGACTGCGGGTTCGATTCCCGATAGATCCCCCTGCACTTTTACTTTGGGACTGCGGGTTAGATTCCCGATAGATCCCCCTGCACTTTTACTTTGGGACTGCGGGTTAGATTCCCGATAGATCCCCCTGCACATTGGTTGTTGGACTACGGGACGGTATCCCGGGAGATCCTTCGGATGTACACATATGATGGACTACAGGACGGTATCCCGGGAGATCCACTGGACAGATGAGAAAAGGGCTACAGGACGGTATCCTGGGAGACCCTCATTGTTATCATTGGCATTGAGCTGTGTTTACTCTGTGTTTATTCTGTACTCATGTAGTTGTTATAGCCTCGTTGACTTGTCTTATCTCACTGCTTTACTTATTATATCTGTCAGATTTTTATATTGTTAAATTGTTATTATTATTATATTTTGTCTCAGTAGGGCCCCGACCTTCCTCGTCACTACCCAACCGAGGTTAGGCTTGGCACTTACTGAGTACCGCTGTGGTGTACTCATGCCCTTCCTGCGCATGTTTTTCATGTGCAGATCATCCAGGTACCTCCACTCAGGCGCACTATCAGTGAGGCAGGAGGACTACGGAGACTTCGAGGTGATCTGCTGCGTCCGCAGACAGACGAGTCTCCCTCTTACTCTATCTTTAGTACTAAGTTTTCCTTCTTTCGGTTGCTAGAAGTTCTGGAGTTTGGAACCTTTACTATACACTTCTGTAGCTTGTGTTGCCCGTGAGTTTTCGGGTTTTGGGAATTGTTTTAGACTTGTGATATTGAGTTGTACTTGCCAAGCGGCATTCAGTACAGTTTCCTTTAGATATTTGATTTGATTTTCTCTATTTTTCCACAATTATTATATTTCCGCAAATGTTAGGCTTACCTGGTCATGGGGACCAGGTGCCGTCATGACATGTTCACGGTTGGTGAACTAGGGTCGTGACAAGTTGGTATCAGAGCTCTAGGTTCATAGGAGTCACGGAACACAGACCGGTTTGTTAGAGTCTCGCTGATCGGTACGGAGACGTCTGTACTTATCTACGAGGGGCTATGTAACTGTTTAGGAAAAAACTTCGTTTCGTTTGAATTCCTTGTCGTGCCATATTTTGGCATCAATTCTAAACTTCTGACTTCTATTCTCTCACAGATGGTGAGGACACATGCCACTCGAGATGATCAGGCACCCGCGCCCCCTACTGCAGCCGCTAGAGGCCAGGGCCGGGGGAGAGGTCGAGGACGCGCACGTGGTGCAGCCAGAGCACCTGCACGAGCTGCCGCCGAGGTACCACCAGCAGATCCAGCCGGAGCCCAGGCACCTGACACACCTACTACTGCCACTACTACTTCAGCGCTCCAGGAGACTTTGGCTCAGTTCATGAGCATGTACACCACCTTGGCTCAGGCGGGGTTGCTTCCCCTTGCTGCCGCCACATCCCAGGCCGGGGGTGGAGCACAGACTCCTGCCGTCCGCACTCCTGAGCAGCGAGTGCAGGTTGAGCAGGCTCCCGAGATTATTCCGGCACCGCCTGCAGCACCAGTTCAGCCCGAGGATGGGTCAGCTGCTTCAGAGGACGAGCAGCGCAGGCTTGAGATGTTCAAGAAGTACGATCCCCCAGTGTTCAGTGGATTAGCATCAGACGATGCCTTGGGATTTCTAGAGGAGTGTCATCGTATTCTTCGCACTATGGGCATAGTGGAGTTTAGCGGGGTTTCTTTCACTGCTTTTCAGCTTCGGGGAGCTGCCTATGATTAGTGGCGCACTTATGAGATAGACAGTCCAGTCGAGGCTGCTTCACTGACTTGGACCCAGTTCTCGGACATGTTTATGAGAGAGTTTGTTCCCAGAGCCTCAGAGATTCATGGCGCACAGAGTTTGAGCACTTGCGCCAGGGTGCTATGACAGTTTCAGAGTATGCCATCCGTTATACCAGGTTGGCCAGGCACGCACCGGCTTTGGTTGCTACAGTTCGAGAGAGAGTTCGCAGGTTCATTGAGGGCCTTATTCCGCCCATCAGGTCTAGCATGGCTCGAGAGTTGGAGATGGACTTTCCTTATCAGCAGGTAGTGAGCATTGCTAGGAGGATTGAGGGTATGCTCGCCAGGGAGCGAGGAGAGAGGGAGGCCAAGAGGTCTCGAGAGTCGGGTCACTACTCTGGTGCTCGTACCCCATCAGCAGGTCGTTATGGTAGGGGTTATGCGGGTCGCCCTGTTCATTCAGCTCTTCCAGCAGCCGGCAGTACTCCAGCTCTGCCTACACCACAGGAGCCTTACTATGCACCTCCAGTTTCTAGCGCGCCTCCTGCGCGGGGTGTTTCCAGAGGTCAGTCCAGCAGGCCTAGTTCCAGCCAGTCACAGCCACCGCGCCCTCCCAGAGCTTGCTTCGATTATGGTGATACACGCCACATGGTTAGGGACTGCCCCAGACTAGGTAGGGGTGCATCTTCACAGACTACCCAGCCACAGCGTGCTCCTCAAAGTTCTCAGGCTATGGTCACAGCTCCCGCTGCTACCCCACCTGCCCAGCCAGCCAGGGGCGGAGGTAGGGGAGATAGAGGTCGCCCTCGAGAGAGGGGCCGTGCCAGATATTATTGTATTCCTGCCCGCACTGAGGCTGTTGCCTCCGACTCCGTCATCACAGGTATTATTCTGGTTTGTCACAGAGAGGCATCGGTTCTATTCGATCCGGGCTCTACCTACTCTTATGTGTCTACTTACTTTGCTCCGCATTTGGGTGTGCCTCGGGATTCTTTGAGTGCCCCCGTTTATGTTTCTACTCCTGTGGGAGATTCTCTTGTTGTGGACCGCGTTTATCGGTCATGTTTGGTTACTATTCGTGGTTTTGAGACCAGAGCAGACTTATTATTACTTGGTATGGTGGATTTTGACATTATTCTGGGCATGGACTGGTTGTCGCCCCACTTTGCTATTCTTGATTGTCACGCCAAGACCGTGAGGCTGGCTATGCCAGGTATTCCGCGTGTTGAGTGGAGTGGTACTTTAGATCACACTCCATGTAGAGTTATCTCTTTTCTTAAAGCTCAGCTCATGGTTGAGAAGGGGTGTCCCGTGTATTTGGCTTATGTGAGAGATGTTAGTGTTGATACCCCTTCTGTTGATTCTGTTCCAGTGGTACGGGATTATCCCGATGTATTTCCAGCTGATCTTCCGGGCATGCCGCCTGATAGAGACATTGATTTCGGCAATGATCTGTTACCGGGCACCCAGCCCATTTCCATTCCTCTGTATCGTATGGCTCCTCCTGAGTTGAAGGATCAGTTGCAGGAATTGCTTGGTAAGGGTTTTATTCGACCCAGTGTTTCACCGTGGGGTGCTCCTGTTTTGTTTGTGTAGAAAAAGGATGGTTCTATGCGCATGTGTATTGACAACCGCCAGTTGAACAAGGTTACAGTGAAGAACCGTTATCCCTTGCCTCGCATTGATGATCTGTTTGACCAGTTTCAGGGCGCACAGGTGTTTTCTATGATTGACTTGTGCTCAGTTAACCATCAGTTGAAGATTCGGGAGCCATATATCCGAAGACTGCCTTCAGGACTCGATATGGCCATTACGAGTTCCTTGTCATGTCATTTGGGCTGACCAATGCCCCTGCAGCTTTCATGCACTTGATGCATATTGTGTTCAGGCCATATCTTGACTCGTTCGTGATTGTTTTTATTGATGATATTCTGGTGTATTCCCGGAGTCGGGAAGATCACGAGCAGCACCTGAGGACCGTGCTACAGACCTTGAGGGAGAAAAAGTTATATGCAAAGTTCTCAAAATGTGAGTTTTGGCTGAGTTCTGTGGCATTATTAGGCCATGTGATTTCTAGTGAGGGTACTCGGGTGGATCCGAGGAAGGTAGAGGCCGTGCAGAGTTGGCCCAGACCGTCCTCAGCTACAGAGATTCGCAGTTTCCTTGGCTTGGCGGGTTACTATCGTTTCGTGGAGGGATTTTCATCGATTGCTGCCCCTATGACTAGATTGACCCAGAAGGGTGCCCCATTTCAGTGGACAGAGGAGTGTGAGGCGAGCTTTCATAAGCTCAAGACAGCTTTGACTACAGCCCCAATCTTGATGTTGCCTACCGGTTCGGGGTCTTATACTGTCTATTGTGACGCCTCGAGAGTTGGCCTTGGAGCAGTGTTGATGCAGGACGGTAGGTTGATTGCCTACGCGTCCAGACAGTTGAAGATACATGAAAAGAATTACCCTGTCCACGACCTTGAGTTAGCTGCCATTGTTCATGCCTTGAAGATCTGGCGTCATTATTATATGGAGTTCCTTGCGAGATCTATATTGATCATCGGAGTTTGCAGCACTTGCTCAAGCAAAAGGATCTCAATATGCGTCAGAGATCGGA
>NW_017676012.1:9540-25419 GCF_001879085.1 Nicotiana attenuata | reverse complement strand
GCCTTAGCCAGCCAGTTCGTGAGATTGGATCTTTCGGAGCCCAGTCGGGTTCTAGCCTGTGTGGTTTCCCGGTCTTCCCTATTTGACCGTATCAGGGAGCGGCAGTATGATGACCCTCATTTGCTTGTCCTTCAGGACAGGGTCCAGCGTGGGGATGCCAGAGATGTGGCCATTGGAGATGATGGAGCAATGAGGATGCAGGGCCGGATTTGTGTGCCCAATGTTGATGGACTTTGAGAGTTGATTCTAGCAGAGGCCCATAGTTTGCAGTATTCCATCCATCCGGGTGCCGCGAAGATGTATCAGGACCTGAGGCAGTACTATTGGTAGAGGCGAATGAAGAAGGATATAGTTGGTTATGTGTCTAGATGCCTCAACTGCCAGCAGGTGAAGTATGAGCACCAGCGCCCGGGTGGGTTGCTCCAGCAGATAGAGATTCCAGAGTGGAAATGGGAGCGCATCACCATGGATTTTGTATCTGGACTTCCACGGACCTTGATGAAGTTTGATTCCATTTGGGTTATTGTGTATCGGCTGACCAAGTCCGCTCATTTCATTCCTGGGTGTACCACTTATTCATCGGAGCGATTGGCGGAGATTTATATCAGGGAGATCGTCAGTCTGCATGGTATTCCAGTTTCTATCATTTCGGACAGAGGTACTCAGTTTACATCGCGGTTCTGGAGAGCTGTGCAGCAGGAGTTAGGCCCTCGGGTGGAGTTGAGCACAACATTTCACCCCCAGACGGACGGACATTCCGAGCGCACTATTCAGATTCTTGAGGACATGCTCCGTGCGTGCGTGATTGAGTTTGGAGTGTCTTGGGATCATTTCCTGCCATTGGCGGAGTTTGCTTATAACAACAGCTATCAGTCCAGCATTCGGATGGCGCCGTATGAGGCTTTATATGGCAGGAGGTGTAGATCTCCGGTGGGTTGGTTCGAGCCGGGTGAGGCTAGGCTATTGGGTACAGAGATGGTTCAGGATACATTGGAGAAGGTCAAGGTGATTCAGGACAGACTCCGTACAGCCCAGTCTAGACAGAAGAGTTACGCGGACAGGAAGGTTCGTGATGTTTCATATATGGTTGGTGAGCGGGTTCTGCTTCGGGTCTCCCCTATGAAGGGCGTCATGAGGTTTGGAAAGAAAGGGAAGCTGAGTCCGAGGTTTATTGGCCCTTTTGAGATCTTGAGGCGAGTTGGAGAGGTTGCTTATGAGCTTGCCTTACCTCCCAGCTTGGTCGGAGTTCATCCGGTATTTTATGTTTCGATGCTCCGGAGGTATCACGGTGATCCGTCGCACGTGTTGGATTTCAGTTCAGTCCAGTTGGATAAGGATCTATCCTATGTTGAGGAGCCAGTGGCTATTTTGGACAGGCAGATCAGAAAGTTGAGGGCAAAGAACATAGCTTCAGTAAAGGTTCAGTGGCGGGGTCAGCCGGCAGAGGAGGCGACTTGGGAGGCCGAGCAGGATATGCGCAGCCAGTACCCTCATCTTTTCACTACTTCAGGTATGTTCTCTATGCTCGTTCGAGGACGAACGAATGTTTAAGTGTAGGAGGATGTAACGACCCGGTCGGTCATTTTTGGAAATTACGCCCCGATCCCCCATTAACTGCTTCTCCTAAGTTCATTTCTGCTATTTTGGTTTGCCGGGACGTTCGGTGTTGAGTTTTGGAAAGTTTTGGGACACTTAGTCCCTAAATGAGAGCTTAAGTGTTGAAAAGTGGTCCGTAGTCGGAACACTATGAAGACGACCTCGGAATGGAAATCCGATGGTTCCGTTAGCTCCGTTAAGTGATTTTGGGGTTGGGAGCTTGTTCGGAATGTATTTTGGGAGCTCGTAGCTCATTTAGGCTTGAAATGCCGAAGTTTAAATTTTTGAAGTTTCCGGTTCGATAGTGAGTTTTTGATCCGAGGGTCGGATTGGAATTCCGGAAGTTGCAGTAGCTCCGTCATGTCATTTGGGATGTGTGTGCAAAATTTCAGGTCATTCGGACGTGTTTTGTTTAGGTTTTTTATCGAAAGCGTATTTGGAAGAAACTTGTAGTTCTTAGGCTTGAATCTTTGATTCAATCGAGTTTCCGGTGTTGTTTTAGGTGTTTAAAGGATTGGTACAGGTTTAAATAAGGTATTAGGTGGTATTGGTGCTTTTGGTTGAGGTCCCGGGGGCCTCTGGATGATTCCGGGTGGTTAACGGAGAAATTTCTAAGTAATTGCAGCAGCTGGTATTTTCTTTCTGGTATTTTCGCTTCTGCGGTTTGGGAACCGGAGAAGCGGCCTTGGACGTCGCAGAAGCGGCTTGTGGCCCCTTCCTCAGGAGCCGCAGATGCGGTGCCACTTCCGCAGAAGCGAAGCCGCAGAAGCGGCCCAGCTACCGCAGATGCGGTCCTGCCCCTTTTAATGAAAACCGCAAAAGCGGTTGGCTTTCCGCTTAAGCGGGACCGCAGAAGCGGTCCCTTGTCCGCAGAAGCGGAAATGACTGTACTGAAATATCAATTTCGAGGGTTTAATTTCATAAGTTTGAAAATCGATTGAGAGCTCGGGAGAAGGCGATTTTGAGTGGGTTTTGAAGAGAAAATCATTGGGTAACGTTTCCTTGATCCCTTTTCATTATATTCCATCATTACATAGCTAAATATATCATTGGAATTCGAATTTTTGACCAAAAATTGGATAATTTGGGGTAAAACTTCATTGGCTAGACTATTGAGTTTTGAGTGGTCATTTGACCTCCGATTTGGGAGATTTTTATATGGTTAGACTCGTGAGAGTACGAGGGTTCTAAAAATGTGAAAATTATTCGATTCCAATTGTTGAAAATCCGGTTTTCTTAATATATTGAGATTGAGTTCCTTTCATATTTGCTTTATTCTACTTGCAATTATAACATGTGCTAGATTAGGAAAGCATGTTTAGTTGATTTAACTTGCCTAATTGCTTAAGTTTCCTTAACTGTCCTACGTGAAGCATGCTAGGCCAGTACTACCTGTTGCTTGTCTTTTGTACTTCGTTTCCGTGTACCTTCTGGTTGTGATTGCGCATTTACATTGGGACTACGGATGTGGGATTCCAGTAGCTCCCCCCCCCCCCCCTTGTTTGTTTACTTCGGGACTGCGGGTTCGATTCCCGATAGATCCCCCTGCACTTTTACTTTGGGACTGCGGGTTAGAGTCCCGATAGATCCCCCTGCACTTTTACTTTGGGACTGCGGGTTAGATTCCCGATAGATCCCCCTGCACTTTTACTTTGGGACTGCGGGTTCGATTCCCGATAGATCCCCCTGCACATTGGTGGTTGGACTACGGGACGGCTTCCCGGGAGATCCTTCGGATGTACACATATGATGGACTACGGGACGGTATCCCGGGAGATCCACTGGACAGATGAGAAAAAGGGCTACAGGACGGTATCCTGGGAGACCCTCATTGTTATCATTGGTATTGAGCTGTGTTTACTCTGTGTTTATTCTGTACTCGTGTAGTTGTTATAGCCTCGTTGACTTGTCTTATCTTATATTTGTACTTATTATATCTGTCAGATTTTTATATTGTTAAATTATTATTATTATTATTATATTTTATCTCAGTAGGGCCCTGACCTTCCTCGTCACTACCCAACCGAGGTTAGGCTTGGCACTTACTAAGTACCGCTGTGGTGTACTCATGCCCTTCCTGCGCATGTTTTTCATGTGCAGATCATCCAGGTACCTCCATTCAGGCGCACTATCAGTGAGGCAGGAGGACTACGGAGACTTCGAGGTAGATCTGTTGCGTCCGCAGACCGACGAGTCTCCCTCTTACTCTATCTTTAGTACTTAGTTTTCCTTCTTTCGGTTGCTAGAAATTCTGGAGTTTGGAACCTTTACTATACACTTCTGTAGCCTGTGTTGCCCGTGAGTTTCCGGGTTTTGGGAATTGTTTTAGACTTGTGATATTGAGTTGTACTTGCCAAGCGGCATTCAGTACAGTTTCCTTTAGATATTTGATTGATTTTCTCTATTTTTCCGCAATTATTATATTTCCGCAAATGTTAGGCTTACCTGGTCATGGGGACCAGGTGCTGTCATGACATGTTCACGGTTGGTGAACTAGGGTCGTGACACCATATAAAATAAACATAATATAAATATACTAAGTCATGCTAAAATAAATACGACAAATAAGTATAAGTATTAAGTACATGACTAAATAAAAAAACGTTATGCATTTTCACTGTCTAAATCAATGCAAAAGCAAAAAAAAAAAAATAGATATTCAATACTATTTTCATTCCTAATATTGAATTGAATTTCTTTTGGTAGCATTAGTATTGATTTGATTTTGTTTAGGGCTTTACTTGAGTTACTAACTTTTATGGGCTATAAAACATATTTTTCCATTTAAAAATTCTAAGTCCAAGCTTGAAATAATACATTAAAAGAGTTAGAAAAAGTTTAAGAAATATTTATAAATTACATTACAATAATTTTTTTTATGCATAAAATATTTTTAAAACTTATATACATGTAATGTGGGGTTGATTTAGTTTCGGTTTGACTTTTTTTTTTTTGTTAAAACCAAACCAATTATGGTCGGATTTTTCTTCCTAACACCAAACCATAGTCGGATTTTTCTTTGTGGTTTGACTCGGATTATCGATTTGGTGCGGTTTGTTGGTTTCCTTTGTACACCCCTAGCCTACATCAATAAGACCACAAGCTTCCATTGTAGTGACGAAATCAAAGCTTTTATAGGCTCTGTGAGGTCTACCCCCAAACTTTTCTTTTGGGTCCATTATCGCATTAAAATCACCTCCAATGCACCATGGACCACTAACTTCATTGCTAATGTTTTCTGTTGGTCCAAGTAAAGGTGAGTTTTGAATACTGACAAAGGAACTTAGACATGGACCAGGTCCATCCTAGTGAAGCACAGATATGGTTAACTCAAGCATGTGAGATGCACGTGAAGGAGATAAACTTAACTTAATAGAAGTGATATCTCCTGATCCTGATCGAAAATGTTGCATATTGGATAAGGAGAAGGACTCCTTACTCAAAGAGATCATGGCTTAAGAAAGAGGAGGAGTTAGAGGTTGCGATCAACTAGAACTCTTCCACCAAGGAAGAGTAGCATCAGACTTCTAGTCAATCTCTATTTACTAACTCCATAAATATCAGTGTTGTTCTCTTTTACAGGTAACGCACATAAACAGAAGTTAAACGTAAATTGAGAGCAAAATAGCAAGGCAATTTTTCAAGCAATATATGTGTGATTCAAGCGTGCAAACCTGAAGTTACTTGAACCAGGTAAAAGAACCAGTTCCAAGTGTCTGTCTTTTATTCTAGTTCAATTATAGTAGGTGTTTATATATTATACCTTTCAGCTTTATCTAGAAGCAATTGTATTAGGTACTCAGAGTTTTCAAGTTAGAGTTAAGTTGAAGTTGTCGCAACAGTTGAGGCTGTGTGCTACAACGGGATTAGAGTTAGTCCTAGGTTTACAAAAGAGTTTTTGTAAATGCAGTTTTTGGCTCATTGATTTTAGTGGAGAGTTTGGGAAAATCCTACTGGAAAGTAGGTCGTGGTTTTTTCACCTTTTAAGCCAGGTGTTTTCCACATAAAATACTTATGTTCTTTACTTTTCGTATTTATTATTTCTTCAATAGTAGGTTAAGGAACACAAAGAAGAACCAGGTCCTTCCATAAACAACTTAAGCGAAAAATTGGTCACAACACAAATCACCCCCCCCCCCTCTTGTGTGGTATTGAAGTATAAAACATTAATTGGTATCAGAGCATGTTATCCTTGAAGAGGCTAACACCTTAGGAACAGATCAAGATGAGCGCACCACCTGGAAACCGGGAAGGGCAATCCACCGATAGGCCTCCACTCTTTAATGGCTAGTACAACTCTTGGTGGAAAAACAGGATGAGAGATCACATCATCGGAGAAGACTATCAGCTATGGGATATTGTCACAGATGGTCCTCTGTCTACCATGAAGAAGAATGCTGAAGGAGTAGATGTGCCAAAAATAAGAGCTGACTGCTATGGTGAGGACTTGAGGAAGTGGGAAAAGAATGCAAAGGCCAAGAAATGGCTTGTGTGTGGACTTGGTCCAAACGAATACAGTAGAATTCAAAGTTGTACCACTGTTAAGGAAATCTGGGATACTTTGCAGGTGGCTCATGAAGGAACACCTCAAGTGAAGAGGTCCAGAGGAACACTGCTGTATTCTCAATATGAGAATTTTACCATGAAGGAAGGGGAAACGATCCAGGAGATGTATACAAGGTTCACCACACTGACAAATGAACTTAAGTCTCTTGGAAGGGTTATTCTTGAAGAAGACAAAGTTGAAAAGATTTTGACAAGGGTTATGCCAGTCTCTTGGGAAAGCAAAATCACTGCTATTCAGGAATCAAAGAACATTGCCATTCTTAAGTTGGATGAGCTAATTGGAAATCTAACTGCCTGTGAACTTAGAAGGCAAACCATGAAGATGGATGCACCCAAGAAGGAAAGGAGCCTGGCACTCAGAATCACTGAATGTGCTGATCTAGAGGAGGATGAAATAACCATGATCACAAAGGACTTCAAGAAGTACCTAATGAGAGGAAAGGGTCCTTCAAGAAGTGGAAGCTACAGCAAACCAAGGGTTCTTGAAAAACAAACCAATGAGGGGTGCTACAAGTGTGGGAAGACTGATCACCACATCAAAAACTGCCCTCAATGGGAAATTGAATGGAAGAAAGAAAGAGCTGGAACGAAGAAACGGGAAGAAGGAACAGGTTCAACCCAAGAAGAACAAAGGATCAACAAAGGCTATGGTTGCTGCCTGGGGAGAAAGCTCAGATGAGGACTCAGAGGATGAAGATGGAGATGAACAAGCACTTATGGCAATTGGAGAATCCGATGAGGAATCTGAGGTAAGTATAATTCATCTCAAAGACAAGATTAAATTTTTGTCTAAAGAAAGGCTATCTGAGTTACTACTAGATTTCATTGATGAATGTGAGGATCTAAACAATGAAAAGGAACAGCTGTCTAAGGAGTGTGTAATTTTGAAAGCTAAGTGCAAAAATCTGGAACTTAAGGCTAGTGAAAGTGATAGTAAAAATGCTGGGTTAAAGAACCAGGTTCATGAACTTGAAACCACTGTCCTAGAGCTAAGATCCGAAAATTTAAAACTGAAATTAGGAATAGGTAAAAAGAAAGTTGATCACGCACAACTCACATTAGAAGAAAACCTAGGAAAAATTAAAGACGAGTTGTACAAAAGAGATGAGTAGATAAGAGTCCTTAAGGAGGATCTAAGCAAGGTTAAGCACGAGCTAGACAGAACTTGTAAATGGAATAGGTCCTCCGATGCACTTTCATGGCTACATGAACACCATAGTAGCAATAAGAGAGGACTTGGCTACGGGACCCCTGCACCTAAGTGGGATCCCAAAAGCAAGTACCTCACACTTCCTGAGAACATAATTTGCACACACTGTGGTAAAACTGGTCACTATAAAAATGAATGTATTGCAAAAGAAAAGGCTAGTCAAAAGAATAAAGAATTTGTTCAAGGGAAAAATAGACTGCCAGGTTGGGCTAAAAAGAATCTGATTCACCCTTTTGCCTATAGAAAGGGACCCAAACTAGTTTGGGTTCCTAAGACTAACCCCTGATTTCCTTTTGCGGGTCCAAGTGAAGGGAGCAGCCAAATATGGTACATAGATAGCGGCTGCTCAAAGCATATGACAGGTAGCAAGAACGAGTTCCTTTCACTTGAGGACCTCAAAGGAGGTAATGTCTCTTTTGGGAATGGAAAGAAAGGTGAGATCATTGGGGTTGGAAAGGTAGGTAAGACTGATTCTCACTCTATTGAGAATGTCTACTTGATAGATGGCCTAAAATACAGCCTAATCAGTGTATCACAATTGTATGATAGTGGTAACTTGGTAGCATTCACCTCTACCAAATATTTTGTGATAAATCTTACCACTGACAAGCTTGTTTTGCTGGAAAAAAGAGTAAACAATATTTACATTGTAGATCTGTCCACACGTTCAGAAAATGAACTCACTTGTTTAAGTGTGTTGGATAATGATCCCCTCCTTTGGCACAAAAGACTTGGACATGCCAGTCTAAGTCAACTCAACAAACTAGTCTCCAAGGACTTGGTGATAGGACTGGCTAACATTAAGTTTAAGGAAGACAAAGTTTGTGAGGCTTGTGCAAGGGGGAAGTAGGTAAGATCCTCTTTCAAAAGCAAAAAAATGGTAAGTACCACCAGAACGATGGAACTAGTCCGTATAGATCTTTGTGGACCAATGAGAACTCTGAACAGATGTGGTAAGAGATATGTTATGGTGCTTGTTGATGATTACTCTAGGTTTACTTGGACATTATTTTTAACATCTAAAGATGAAGCATTTGGCATGTTTACTTCTTTTGTTAGAAATATTCAGAAACAACTAGGTAATCAACTTGCATCAATTAGGTCTGATCATGGAACTGAATTTAAAAATGCTAAGTTTGCTGAATTTTGTGATGAGCATGGCGTAGATCATACTTTTTCTACTCCTAGGACTCCACAACAAAATGGAGTAGTTTAAAGAAAGTGTAGGACATTAGAGGAAATGGCTAAGACTATGCTACTTGCTAATAAATTGCCTCATAGCTTCTCGGCAGAACCTGTGAACACTGCATGCTACATCATAATTAGGCATGACTAGACCTCTTGTTAAGAAGATTCCCTATGAGTCACTTAAAGGGAGAAAGCTAAATATATCCCATCTTAGGGCATTTAGATGCAAGTGCTTTATGCACAATAATGACAAAGACTCACTAGGTAAGTATGATCCCAGAAGTGATGAGGGAGAATTCTTGGGATATTATTCACATAGTAAAGCTTATAAGATATACAGTAAAAGAACTATGTGTGTAAAAAAATGTATATGTTAATTTTTTAAAACTAACATTCTTTCTGAGAGGCAGGAATAAGATAATGAAGAGATTGGGCTGATAAGAAATCCAAATGGTGAAACCACAGTCCAGCCTAAAAATGCATCACAGGAAGGAACAGGTTATGAAACAGGTCCCTCCACCCAGGGCAACATGACAGGGGGAACTGACTAGAGAGGAAATGATCCTCAAACCTCGAGGAAACCTTTCCATGAACCTATTCCTCAGTAACAAAACCAGGAAGGAAAATCCAAAGAAGTCCCACTTGACTGCTATCAAGAGAATATTGAGATACTTGAAAGGCACCACTGACCTTTGCCTTTGGTATCCAAAAGGTAGTAATTTAACCTAGTGGGATATGCCGACGCTGATTATGCAGGGTTCCTTGTAGATAGGAAGAGCGCCTCAGGTATGGCACACTTCCTTGGTTCATATCTTGTGTCACGGGCTACCAAAAAGCAAAATTCAGTGGCCTTATCTACTGCTGAAGCGGAGTATGTTGCTACTGCTTCATGTTGTGCTCAATTGCTATGGATCAAACAGCAATTATTGAACTTTGGAATTGATGTTGGTTGCATCCCTATTTTTTGTGATTACACTAGTGCTATTAGTATGACAAAGAACCCGGTTCATCATAAGAGAACTAAGCACATAGATGTTTGGCACCATTTTTTGAGGGACAACTATGAGAAAGGCTTGATCACTGTGGAGTTTTGTGCTACTGACAAACAAATTGCAGACATCTTCACAAAAGCCTTAAGTAGAGATCACTTTGAGAGGAACATGTTGGAATTAGAGATGATTAAGATCACCTAAAAGGACCAGTTCAAGGTTAAACGAAAAAATGAAAAAAAAAATTGAAAAAAAAATGGTTAGAAAGTCTGTAAATTGTGTAAATATCTAGATTAATTTTTGCTCAGTTTCATACTGTAAATAGTATACTCATATGCCATGTGTTGATATGACTCACTGATCTCTAACAAAAAAAATTCTATTTTGGTAAATTGAGGCATGATCAAGAGGATTCTTAGTGAAGAACCTGGTTCATCAGTACTGGTTCATCTGAATAACGAGGTATATTTTCTACACTTTGCACAATTAGAAATATTAATATTTAATTCATGAGCAGAGTCCTACCTATGTCCAAAGACTTCAGGACAACCTATCCTTTTGAGTTTGAACCAGTTCCCTTTCAATTAGAATCCTCACCGTATAAAAATGCCTAGAATCTAGGAAAGCTTAACCGCCATTTCAACTTGAAAATTTTAGAGTGATTGGACTTCTAATTGACTACAAAAAGCTGCCGTTGGACATTACTTAACCCTCTCCCTTTAAAATACATCATCATCATCACAGCCACTCCCATAATTCTCAAAACCGTCAATTTTTTTTTGTTCTCTACTCTTCTCTCTTCCAAAACTCAATTCAAAAATTCTCTTCAAGAATTGGCAAAGATGACCAACCCCTAAGATAACCCAGGCACTCCTCCACAACCTACCCCCCTTTGATTCCTCCACTACTCCTCAACCCAGTACAACCCCCCAACCTAGGAGAAGGCGATTGAAGATGCTTGCTCGCAAAATTGTGGCTACAGGTGCGCTTTCAAAGGAACTAAACACAAAATTAAAGGCTAGTCAAGCCCAAGATTCTGAAAATTCTGAAGATTCTTTCAAGTCTGCGAGTGAGGGGGAAGAAATGGGTCTTCTGACTCTGAACAGGCAACATCTATGCGAAATCCCCCTTCTGAGGTATGTTTTGTTCTAGTTGAAAATCTGGAGAATCGTTTCATTTTGGTTGGGTCTGTTGTGAATGTGGAAACATCTGAGTAAAGAAGGAGAGGAGGTAAAAATAAAAGTGAAAAAGAAAAGGAGAGTGAGGGTGTGAGTAGTGATGTGAGGGAAAAAGGGAAAGAAGTGGTTGATTCTTCACCCACTTCTGAAATGGTTAGAATGGCTATCTGTGGGGCTGAGCATGAAAAGGTGGTAGAAAGTAGCAAGAAAACAGGGGGAAGTGGCTCAGGGGAGGCTGCTGAAGGGCTTGTCAATCTCAGTGCACAAGCAGATGAACCAGGTTCATCTACTGAGGAGACCCTAGCAGACCTTCTGAAGAAAGTGGGTGCAAGTTATAACCCTAAGAAAAGGAGAACTCCAACACCAAAAGCTCCTAGCACTGGAAAAACTACCAAGAAAAGGAAGGCTACTTCTCCAACAACTGCTGATATTCCTCTACCAAAAGGAAGGGCCGCAAGGAGTAAGTTGAAGAAGAGTGAGGATGAGTTGCAAAAAGCTATGGAAGAAAGTAAGAAGAAAAGAATGGATAAAGGGAAAGCTAAGGTTGCAGAACCAGTTGAGGCTGTTGATGTGGATGAGATGGACCCGATCCACCAGGGTGAATATGTGACTGTGGAGGTGTACACCCCTAAGCCCAAGAAGACCAAGACTTCCTCCAAGAAGTCTTCATCTGTATCTAAGACTGCTGAACCTTCTTTGGCTAAAAGGACAAGGTCTGCTGTGAAAGCCAAGCAAGTTAAAATCACTAAGGAGGAAGATTGGAGTGGTGAAGAAGAGAGTGAACCTGATAATGAACAAGACAAGCTGGCCAAGTTTGGCAAACGAACCATCTTGAAGGGTAGACTTTTGAAGGATTTGGAGGAACCAGGGATGGTCCGACTGGTTGATGCTCTAGCTGTTTAGGGATGGAAGACATTGTGATGACCCGGCCGGTCGTCATAAGAATTAACGCGCCAATCCCCTATTAACTGCTTTCCCCAAGTTTATTTCTTCCATTTTGATTTGCCGGGACGTTCGATTTTGAGTTTCGAAGAGTTCTGGGACACTTAGTCCCTAAATGAGAGCTTAAGTGTTGAAAAATGGTCCATAGTCAGAACAGTGTGAAGAGGGCCTCGGAACGAAAATCCGGTGGTTCCGTTAGCTTCGTTAGGTGATTTCGGGGTTGGGAGCGTGTTCGGAACGTGTTTTGGAGGTTCGTAGCTAATTTAGGCTTGAAATGCCGAAAGTTCGAATTTTGAAGTTTCCGGTCCGATAGTGAGTTTTTGATCCGAGGGTCGGAATGGAATTTCAGAAGTTGCAGTAGCTCCGTCATGTCGTTTGGGATGTGTGTTCCAAATTTCAGGTCATTCGGACGTGTTTTGGTTAGGTTTTTGAACGAAAGCGTGTTTTGATGAAATTTGAAGTTCTTAGGCTCAAATCCTTGATTAATTCGAGTTTCCGGCATTGTTTTAGGTGGTTTAAGAATTGGTAAAAGTTTGAATGATGTTATATAATATGTCCGTAGGTTTGGTTGAGGTCCCGGGGCCTCGGGTGTGTTTCGGATGCTCAACGGAGCATTTCGGAGTTGTAAAAAAATTACAGAAATTCCTTCAGCTGTTGCAGACCAAAAATCCTTCTTCGCATTTGCGGCTTCCCTCTCGCGTTCGTGTACCTTTGACTTCCTTCTTCTACGCATTCGCTTCCTCCTCCACGCGTTCGCGTAGAGTAATTCTAGAGGAGGACCAGTTTCCTCATCGCGTTCGCGTATAGTCCTTCGCGTTCGTGAAGCTTCACGCCTTCCTTCATCGCGTTCGCATTTCGTCTGTGGCGTTCGCGTAGCTTCGTGGTCCCAGGTCTTCGCGTTCGCATTCTCCCCCTCGCGATCGCGAAGGGCATTTTTGTCAACTTCTATTTTTCTTCTCCGCTAACGCGAGATCACCTCCGCGTCCGCGATGCATTAAAAGTCTGAACAGTTATAAACATTTCAAAACCGAGGGTTAGCCATTTTTATCAAAACACAAGCTTGAGAGCTCGGATTTGGGAGAAATTTCGAAGGTTTTTCGAGGCAACTACTGGGTATCGATTCTCTACTCCCTTATGCTTAAAACCCACTAATCTAATCACGAATACCTCCTTAATTTCGGATTTTTGAATGAAAAATGGAGAAAACTTCATAGACCAAACTATTGAGTTTTGGGTGGGTGTTTGACCTCCGATTTGGGAGATTTTTATATGCTTAGACTCGTGAGAGTACGAGGGTTCTGAAAATGTGAAAATTATCCGGTTCCGAGACGTTGGCCTGAGGGGCATTTTGGTCATTTTACCTAATTTCGCGTCTTAGCTTTGAATTAAATAGTAGAATCAGTTGCTTGAGATGTTATTTACGATATGTAATTTAATTGAATAGATTTGGGCCATTTGGAGTCGGATACTCGTGGCAAAAGTGTGATTTCGAGTTGATTTTGGAGCCGGTTCGAGGTAAGTGGCTTGTCTAACCTTGTGTGGGGGACCTTTCCCCTTAGGATATGATATTTTGTAATTGAATGCCTTGTACATCAGGTGATGAGCGCGTACTTGAGCTAATTGTTGAAAAATCCGGTTTTACATTAAATATTTAGACTGAGTTTCTTTCTTATCTGCTTTATATTAATTGCAATTATAGATTGTGTTAGCTAGGAAAGCATGCTTAGTGGTTCTAAATTGTCTATTTGTTCAAGTTGCCTTGTTTGCACTACGTGATGCATGTTAGGCTAGAATTACCTGTTGCCTTGTATTTTTGAGCTTCATTTCTGAATATTCTTTGTGTTGTGACTGCGTATTTACATTGGGACTACGGATGTGGGATTTCGGTAGCTCCCCCCTTGTTTGTTTACTTTGGGACTACGGGTTAGATTCTCGGTAGATCCCCCTGCATATTTACTTTGGGACTGCGGGTTAGATTCCCGATAGATCCCCCTGCACCTTGATAGCTGGAATACGGGACAGTATCCCGGGAGATCCTTGATGAGTGGTGATTTTACCACTCATTCTAGCCTTTTTTTCCTTAGTTTTTATGTCCTTTTAATTATAAAATGAGGTTGTTTATGGTGGTTATTGTTAGATTTTTAGGTACATGATTCTACGAGGTGATTTGAGTTGAATTGAAGCCGAATTGAGCTAAAAAGAGTGAAACAGTGCAAAACTCCCAGTGATTCCGCTTCTGCGGAAGTTTGCTTGCAGAAGCGACCCCGCTTCTGCGTAAATACGAACGCTTCTGCGGTTCAGGTATGGGTTGTGGAATTCCGCTTCTGCGGAGGAAAAGGCGCAGAAGCGGTCACGCTTCTGCGAAGAGCGAACTGCTTTTGCGAAAATGGCTGAGAAAGGAGAAACCGCTTTTGCGGTTATTGTAGCGCTTCAGCGATGCCGCTTCCGCGACTTTGGCATCGCTTCTGCGGAGCTTTGCAGGATTTCCATTTTCGCTTCTGCGATGAGATCTCCGCTTATGCGGAGACGCACCTGCGATGGTTCTTCCACAGGTGCGGAAATCGAGCATCAGATCTGGGGCAGAATGGACATTTCATAATTTCTCATCTCAAATCATTTTTATACTCGTCCAAGCAGATCTTTTGGCATATCTTTTTTTTTGGCTTATTTTCAGTCCTCATAGACTAGAGAGAACATTTATTGAATCTAGGGTTTTGCGCACACACTTGGGTCTTGAAGATTGAAGCTTGTGGTTAAGATTTTCTTACCCATTTATGTTTATTTCTTCATTTCCTTGCTTTGTATTGAATATTTAAGTGTGTAGTATTTATTTCCAACACTTGAACCTTGTTTATGGAAGTATTCATATTTAAAGTGTGGATTAAATACCTTGTTGTGCTTATGTATTGAATGATTTTTATATATTTATGAAGTGAGTTATTGTTACTTTAATTATTCTTGTTCTTTAATGTTTCCAAAGGGATTAGTTAACCCTAGGACTCGCCCATTAACTCCGAATTGATTTTGGGAAAGATAATTTGGGGTTGGAAAAGATTAATTAACAAGAACTTGAGGCGTTAACCTTCATTTTATAGATTCTACCTAGGGATAGGATTGAACTACTTGTAGCCATTCCGGATGTCCTTAATCTTCTAATTGTTTTAGGGATAATTCAATTAGGAAGTCTTGTTAGTCTTCGGAAGAAGCTAATTAAGAATTATTATCCGTGGCTAATTAACATAAACTCGCTCATATTTGTAAAATCGTGAAATACATTGGATCGTTACTTGAGTGTAATTCCCGATGCAACCATACTTCTAGCCATTGATCATTTTACTTGCTTTCTAGGTTAGTTTACATTTCCACATTTAGATATAAAATATTTTCAAAACCAAATTCTTATTGTTTGGCATTGCGCGATAACCGATAATTTTCTTACATTCCTAATCGCCTACACATTGTTCTCTGTGGGATTCGACCCCGACTCATAGTTGGGTAAATTATATTGCATGCGACCGTGTCTATTACTTTTTAGTAGTGGATTTGGACGTTATCAAAATTGGCGCCGTTGCCGGGGAACAATTTGGCGTAATTTAGGTTGTTTGAGAAGTAAGCGAAAGTGCTTTGGTCCAAACTTGTGAATATTTGTGTAATTAATTTTTCTTACCTTGGTCTATTTTTCTTGTTTATTTGCTTAGTTTTGAAAAATGGCATCGCACAATGAAAATTGGTCGGATGGTAGTTGTTCATACTTTGATGACCCTCGTCCTTATTGTGGAGGACCACACTCGTGGCAAATTGTTTAAATTCTTACGGGGGTGGATTGTGCGCACAACCTCAACCCCATGGTTGAAGTATTTGTGATAAGTGTGGTTGCCAAAATGGTCATTGGGATTATTGTGAATATTTGTCCTTCCCTTCCCCAAGCCCCTACTATGATGAGTCTACTTTTTGTGATGAGAATTATAGGGCCATGGAAGTGGAAGAAGTTGAGCATGGCCAAAATGGAGAGTTCAAGCTTATGTTGGAGTGTTTACTTGAAAAAGGCAACAAGGAGCAAAATGCCTTGGAGGAGCTTTTGGAGAATAGTCTCCAAAATGACTTGGCGCTTGAAAGATTGCACTCCCAAATGGATGAAATGATCGAAGCCTTAAGGGTTCAAAAAGCCTCGGAAGTGAATGAAAGCCAAGGACCTTCCTTGGAGATTGAA
>NW_017676012.1:0-9184 GCF_001879085.1 Nicotiana attenuata | reverse complement strand
AGTGTGAGGCAAGCTTTCAGAAGCTCAAGACAGCTTTGACTACAACCCCAATTTTGATATTGCCTACTGGTTCAGGGTCTTATACAGTTTATTGTGATGCCTCACGGGTTGGCCTTGGAGCGGTGTTGATGCAGGACGGTAGGGTGATTTCCTACGCGTCCAGACGGTTGAAGATACATGAGAAGAATTACCCTGTCCACGACCTTGAGTTAGCTGCTATTGTTCATGCCTTGAAGATCTGGCGTCATTATTTGTATGGTGTGCCTTGTGAGATTTATACTGACCATCAGAGTTTGCAGCACTTGTTCAAGCAAAAGGATCAAAACTTGCGCCAGAGGAGGTGGTTAGAGTTGCTGAAGGATTATGATATTACTATTTTGTATCACCCGGGCAAGGCCAATGTAGTGGCGGATGCCTTGAGTCGCCGGGCGGAGAGTTTGGGGAGTTTGGCATATTTACCAGCTTCAGAGAGGCCTATGGCGATGGATGTTCAGGCCTTAGCTAGTCAGTTTGTGAGATTGGATCTTTCGGAGCCCAGTCGGGTCCTAGCTTGTGTGGTTTCTCGGTCTTCCTTATTCGATCATATCAGAGAGCGGCAGTATGATGACCCTCACTTACTTGTCCTCAGGGACACGGTTCAGCATGGCGATGCCAGAGATGTGACCATTGGAGATGACGGGGTATTGAGGATGCGGGGTCGGATTTGTGTGCCCAATGTTGATGGGCTTCGGGAGTTGATTTTAGCAGAGGCCCATAGTTCGCGGAATTCCATCCATCCGGGTGCCGCGAAGATGTATCAGGATCTGAGGCAGCACTATTGGTGGAGGCGGATGAAGAAGGATATAGTTGGATATGTAGCTAGATGCCTCAACTGTCAGCAGGTGAAGTATGAGCACCAGAGACTGGGTGGGTTGCTTCAGCAGATAGAGATTCCGGAGTGGAAATGGGAGAGGATCACCATGGATTTTGTAGTTGGTCTCCCTCGGACTGCGAAGAAGTTCGATGCCATTTGGGTGATTGTGGATCGGCTGACCAAGTCCGCTCATTTTATCCCTGTGTGTACTACTTATTCATCGGAGCGGTTGACGGAGATTTATATCCGGGAGATTGTTCGTCTGCATGGTATTCCAGCTTCTATCATTTCAGACAGAGGTACTCAGTTTACATCACGATTTTGGAGGGCCGTTCAGCAGGAGTTGGGTACTCGGGTAGAGTTGAGCACAGCATTTCACCCCCAGACGGACGGACAGTCCGAGCGCACTATTCAGATTCTTGAGGATATGCTCCGTGCGTGTGTGATTGAGTTTGGTGGGTCTTGGGATCAGTTCTTGCCATTGGCGGAGTTTGCTTACAACAACAGTTATCAGTCCAGCATTCAGATAGCGCCGTATGAGGCTTTATATGGTAGGAGATGCAGGTCTCCGGTGGGTTGGTTTGAGCCGGGTGAGGCCAGGCTATTGGGCACAGAGTTGGTTCAGGATGCATTGGAGAAGGTCAAGGTGATTCAGGATAGACTCCGTACAGCCCAATCCAGACAGAAGAGTCACGCGGACAGGAAGGTTCGTGATGTTTCATATATGGTCGGAGAGCGGGTTCTGCTTCGGGTTTCGCCTATGAAGGGCGTTATGAGATTTGGGAAGAAAGGGAAGTTGAGTCCGAGGTTTATTGGCCCTTTTGAGATATTGAGACGTGTTGGGGAGGTTGCTTATGAGCTTGCCTTACCTCCTAGCTTGGCGGGAGTTCATCCGGTATTTCATGTTTCGATGCTCCGGAGGTATCACGGTGACCCGTCGCACGTGTTGGATTTCAGTTCAGTCCAGTTGGACAAGGATCTATCCTATGTTGAGGAGCCAGTGGCTATATTGGACAGGCAGGTCAGAAAGTTGAGATCAAAGAACATTGCTTCAGTAAAGGTTCAGTGGCAGGGTCAGCCGGCCGAGGAGGCGACCTAGGAGACCGAGTAGGATATGCGCAGTAATTACCCTCATCTTTTCACTACTTCAGGTATGTCTTTATGCACGTTCGAGGATGAACGAATGTTTAAGTGTAGGAGGATGTGACGACCCGGCCGGTCGTCTTAAGAATTAATGCCCCGATCCCCTAATAACTGCTCTCTCCAAGTTTATATCTGCTATTTTGATTTGCTGGGACGTTCGGTTTTGAGTTTCGAAGAGTTTTAGGGACACTTAGTCTCTAAATGAGAGCTTAAGTGTTGGAAAATGGTCCATAGTTAGAACGGTGTGAAGACAGCTCAGAACAGAAATCCGATGGTCCGTTAGCTTCGTAGGTGATTTCGGGGTTGNTAAATAAGAGCTTAAGTGTTGGAAAATGGTTCATAGTCAGAACAGGGTGAAGACGGCCTCGGAACGGAAATCCGATGGTTCCGTTAGCTTCGTTAGGTGATTTCGGGTTGGCAGCGTGTTCAGAACGTGTTTTGGAGGTTTGTAGCTAATTTAGGCTTGAAATGCCGAAAGTTCGAATTTTGAAGTTTCCGGTTCGATAGTGAGATTTTGATCCGAGGGTCGGAATGGAATTTCGGAAGTTGCAGTAGCTCCGTTTGAAGAGGAGATCATTGGTAACGTTTCTTTAACCCTTTCTAGTTATATTCCATCAATCTATAGTTAATTTTATCATTTAAATTCGGATTGGGGATCAAAAATTGGGAAAAATTTGGAAGAAACTTCTTAGACCGAATTATTGAGTTTTGAGTGGGTGTTTGACCTCCGATTTGGGAGATTTTTGTATGGTTAGATTCGTGAGAGTGCGAGGGTTCTGAAAATGTAAAAATTATCCGGTTCCGAGACGTTGGCTTGAGGGGCGTTTTGGTCATTTTACCTAAATTCGCGTCTTAGCTTTAAATTTAATAGTAGAATCAGTTGCTTGAGATGTTATTTACGATATGTAATTGAATTGAATAGATTTGGGCCATTTGGAGTCGGATACTCGTGGCAAAGGTGTGGTTTCGAGTTGATTTTGGAGCCGGCTTGAGGTAAGTGGCTTGTCTAACCTTGTGTGGGGGATCTTTCCCCTTAGGATATGATATTTGGTAATTGAATGCCTTGTACGTGAGGTGAAGAGCGCGTACTTGAGCTAATTGTTGAAAAATCCGATTTTACTTTAAATATTTAGACTGAGTTTCTTTCTTATCTGCTTTTTCTTATTTGCAATTATAGACTGTGTTAGCTAGAAAAGCATGCTTAGCTGTTCTAAATTGTCTATTTGTTCAAGTTGCCTTGTTTGCACTACGTGAAGCATGTTAGGCTAGAACTACCTGTTGCCTTGTATTTTGAGCTTCATTTCTGAATATTCTTCGTGTTGTGACTGCGTATTTACATTGGGACTACGAATGTGGGATTCCGGTAGCTCCCCCCCCCCCCTTGTTTGTTTACTTTGGGACTACGGGTTAGATTCCCGGTAGATCCCCCTACACATTTACTTTGGGACTACGGGTTAGATTCCCGGTAGATCCCCCTGCACATTTACTTTGGGACTGCGGGTTAGCTTCCCAATAGATCCCTCCCCCCCTGCACATTGATAGTTGGACTACAAGACGGTATCCCGGAAGATCCTTCGGAGATACTCATATGATGGACTACGGGACGGTATCCCGGGAGCTCCTTGAACAGTTGATGAAATGGACTACAGGACGGTATCCTCGGAGATCCTCGTTGTTGGTATTGGTATTGAGCTGTTTTACTCTGTGTTTTGTCTTATTCTTTGAGTGTTAATTGTTGCCTTGTATAACCTTTCTTACTTCATAGCTGTACTCATTACTTCCGTTTATTTCATGCTGTTGCAAGATCTATTATTATGCTTATTCTCAGTAGGGCCCTGACCTTCCTCGTCACTACCCGACCGAGGTTAGACTTGACACTTACTGAGTACCGCTGTGGTGTATTCATGCCCTTTCTGCACATGTTTTTCATGTGCAGATCCAGGTACCTCCACCCAGGCGTATCGCTCTCGAGGCGGAGAGATCTAGCTGAGACTTCGATGTACTTCTGCCGCATCCGCAGACCAGGAGTCTCTATCTTATTCCAGCTTTAGTAGATAGTCTTTCCTTTCTTTTAGTTGTTTAGACATTCTGGAGCTAGAGCAGTGTATTACTCTTCTATTAGCCTGTGTTTCCCTTGAGTTTCCGGGTTTTGGGGTGATATTGTAGACTTCTGCATTATGGAGTTGTATATGCCGGGCGGCATTTATATACAGTTCCGTTTAGTTGTTCAGTTTTAATTAATTATTCCGCAAGTTATGTTATTTTTCCGCATTGTTAGGCTTACCTAGTCGTAGGGGACTAGGTTCCATCACGACAGGTTCACGGAGGGCGAACTGGGGTCGTGACATTTTATGTGCTACATATAGGACCACTACATTTGTTTTTAATAATTGCAAGGAATGGATCAAACATGCACTTCTTCCAGCAAATTGTCAATTGAGTAATAAGTGAGGGGTATAGTTGTCAAATACTACAGGGTTAATAACGAATTAGTTAGTCAGTTACGGGAGGGGTTAGTCTGTTGAGAGTCGTTAATTGCCTAATCACAGTATATAGTTGAGGCCTTTNTATTTGCCTTTTATTTTCTTGTTTTTTCTGTTACTGTATCCTTATCATTCCTGTTTAGATTCTTGCTGTAGACTATCATTATACTGTTTTCTTTATCCTGTCGTTTATTATTTATTTATCTCAGTAGGGCCCTGATCTTCCTCATCACTACCCAACCGAGGTTAGGCTTGGCACTTACTGAGTACCGCTGTGGTGTACTCATGCCCTTTCTGCGCATGTTTTTTCATGTGCAGATCCAGGTACCTCTACCCAGGCGTATCACTCTCGAGGCGGAGAGATCTAGCTGAGACTTCGAGGTACTTCTGCCGCGTCCGCAGACCAGGAGTCTCTATCTTATTCCAGCTTTAGCAGATAGTCTTTCCTTTCTTTCAGTTGTTTAGACATTCTAGAGTTAGAGCAGTGTATTACTCTTCTATTAGCCTGTGTTTCCCGTGAGTTTTCGGGTTTTGGGGTGATATTGTAGACTTCCGCATTATGGAGTTGTATATGCCGGGCGGCATTTATATACAGTTACGTTTAGTTGTTCAGTTTTAATTAATTATTCCGCAAGTTATGTTATTTTTCCGCATTGTTAGGCTTACCTAGTCGTAGGGGACTAGGTGCCATCACGACATGTTCACGGAGGGCGAACTGGGGTCATGACACGTGAAATATTTTTTTTAAATGTAAACAAATTATTTCGAAATAGGATTATTCTTTAAAGTATATAATAATTTTAAAAATAAAAAGATAAGATATTTTTGAATTTTAGTAGAGAGTATTAAAATTATTATAATAGAATTCATATCATGGATAAAATCAAGAAACATAAATCTTGTGGAATATTTACATAAATATCTGACCAGATTTATTGTTTACTCTTTATAGCTAATATACATAGATGATATACCGACAACACACGATTATACACATATTATATATAGATTATATATAAATTACACATCCTTCAGTTTTTCAATTTAAGTGGTTGGGTGAGCACCTATTAAGATTGATTAGATAAAGCCAAAATAAAAATATGAAAGAATTTCAACCAAAGACAAAATATATAAATAAAGTTCTTATATAGACAATTTCTATTAAAACTCATCATTTTATAGCGAAATAAATTATTTTTTTGTAACAAAAGAAAGAAAGGAATAAAAAATAAGATAGAAGAAAATAAATATAGAAAAAGATGTATGAAAATCTAAAACCAGAAATAAGAGATGACAACGAATTTCTTCTTCTGTTTCATCTTTGTTGAGTATAAAAATTTTGGAAGCCGATCTCATCAATTTAAAATATTTTTTTCAACTCAAATACATAGATTATAAGATAAGGATATCTTAGTTTTTTTTTAATTTACATTGTGTGTCATTTTTAATAAATCACTATTACTAACAAACTGATATGATATTCGAATATGAATTTAAATGCAATTTGAGTAGTTTGTATTGAGGTTAAGCCAAGTGTAACGAGTCGATCGGTCGTTTTGAGCCCTAGCGCGCCGTTCAGCAGTTTGAGGCCATGAGCAGCTCCATTTCAGGTATTACGACTTGTACGCGTGGTCGGAATTAAATTTCGGGAAGTTCGGAGTTGACTTGGAGAGGAAATTCTCATTTCGGAAGCTTTAAGTTGTGAAAATTGACTAGGATTGGATTTCAGAGTAAACGACATCGGAATCGGGATCTGAAGGTTCCAGCAGGTTCGTATGATGATTTCAGACTTAGGCGTATGCCCTGATCGGGTTTTGGATGACCCGGGAGCGTTTTGGCGCCTATTGTGGAAGTTAGCATTTTGGAGGAAATTTCATAAGTTTGGGTTTAAGTGCATTTCAGTTTTATCGACGTCCGTTTGGAAATCCGAGTCTGGGGGTAGCTCCGTATGGTGATTCTAGTGTTGGGAGCGCGATCGGAAATGAACTCGGAGGTCTGTGGGTCATTTTGGAGTCATTTGGCTAAAGATAGAAATTTAAAGGTTTTTAAGAAGTTTGACCGGAAGTGGACTTTTTGACATCAGGGTTGGAATCCGATTCCGAAAGTTGGAGTAGGTCCGTAATGTCGAATATGACTTGCGTGCAAAATTTGAAGTCAATCGGACGTGATTTGATAGGTTTAAAAATCGAAAGTAGAAGTTTGGAATTCTAAAGTTCATAAATCATGGATTGGAGGTCGATTCGTGGTTTTAGCGTTGTTTGATATGATTTGAGGCCTCGAGCAAGTCCGTAATGTATTTTGGGACTGGTTAGTATGATTGGTTTGGGTCCCGGGGGCCTCGGGTGAATTCCGGGAGGTTAACGGATCGAAAATGGAATTTGGAGAAGTGCTGAAGCTGCTGCTTCTGTCATAACCGCACCTGCGGTTGGTGGACCGCAGAAGCGGTCCATCCACCGCAGAAGCGGCCCAAGGCCAGGCAGCCCAAGACCGCAGATGCAGCCCTAAATCCGTAGAAGCGGTAGGCCTGTCCGCAGAAGCGGCCCAGACCGCAGAAGCGGTCTTCTTTCCGCAGAAGCGCTGGTCGCAGGTGCGGCCCAGGATCGCACATGCAGAAATCGCAGAAGGCAGTGGCCTTCATTTATTCGGGCTCTAGACCATTTTTGTTCATTTTCAGTCATTTCTTGGGCGATTTTGGAGCTCTTGGAGAGGTGATTCCGCCTAGCATTTGTGAGGTAAGTTATTTCAAATTAATATGAGTTTAATACTTGAGTTTTGGGTAGATTAACACATAAAAATTAGTGAAAATCATGGGAATAGAGTAAAACCTAGGGTTTTGTTAAAAACAAAATTCAACCACGAAATCTATTGTCGAATGAAGTAGAAATCGTATATTCTTGATCCTTAGGTTATAAAGAACAACTTTCTTCAAAAAATTTCGGAATCCGGGCACGTGGGCCCGGGGTCGGATTTTAGGAAACTTGTGTTTGAGGTTGGGAAATTGCTTAAATAGTTAGAATGCGATCTTGCAAGCTTGTATTGACTAGTTCTACCTCGTTTATCTAGTTTTGGATCGTTCGGCTCCAAATTGAGAGTTTGAGCTCGTTCTTGGTATTGGAAGTACGCTTTGGAGCGAGGTGAGTCTCCTTTCTAACCTTGTAAGAGGGAATTGTCCCCATAGGTGAGTTAATTGTTTATGTTCTCCTATTTGCGGGGGTTACGTACGCACGAGGTGACGAGAGTCCGTGCGTAGCTACTATTATGCTTAAGTCCGGGTAGTCTAGGACCCAGAAGCATGCTTACTTGTAATAAATGCAACCTTGTTGATAAATTTAAAAATGTTTGAACGTATTGAACGTGTAAATGAATTTCTAGTAGACTAGATATCAATTCTTGACTTTTGAAAGAGAAACTGTGACGACCCAAAGGGTCATCACCTGTTTTCTCTTTCATTTCGTGCTTCTGAGGCCTTGAAAATCTCATTTTTATTTGCCTCAATTTGCGTGCGCAGTCCGGGCGCGTAGCCGGAAAGATTATATGTTAAATTCTGTGAAAAAATTCAAAATGTGGCTTTAAAATGATTAAAGTTGATTTTGGTCAACATTTTTTGTAAACGGACCCGGACCCGTGATTTGACGGGCCCGGAGGGTCCGTAGAAAAATATGGAACTCGGGCATATGCCCGGATTCGAATTCCGAGGTCTAGAGCCCGAGAAAAGAATATTTCTGTGAAATTGTTTTTCTGAAATTATTGAGAAAAATGGAAATGAAAATCGATTAAAAAACTGTGGTATCGGGCTCGTATTTTGGTTCCGACGCCCGGTACAAGTCTTATATATTGTTTAAGCGCTTTCTGTGAAATTTGGTCGAAATCGGACGTCATTTGACGTGTTTCGGATTATAGGTTCCAAATTTGAAAGTTTATGAAACTTAGAAGAAAACCATGTGATTTGAGGCTTGATTCTATGTATATGATGTTATTTTGGCGATTTGATCGCACGGTTAACTTCGTAGGATGTTGTTGAGTTAGGATGTGTGTTTGGTTAGGAGCCCCGAGGGCTCGGGAGTGTTTTTGGAGGTGTTCGGGGTGGTTTTGGACCTAGGAGATGTAGCAGATTTTCTGCAATTTTTGCCCAGTTATTTGCTTCTTCGCGTTCGCGGTACTCAGCACGCGTTCGCGTACCAGTGGGCTTTCCCTTCTTCGCGTTCGCGGATAAGTCCCCGCGTTCGCGTAGCCTTGGTTCCCCCTTCACCACGTTCGCGAGCCCCCTCTCGCGTTCGCGTATAAGCAAATTTCGGACCCCCAGTTCATCCTTCTACGCGTTCGCGACTAGTACCTCGCGTTCGCGATGCCTTGACTCCTTTACCCTTCGCGAACGCGGCCCCCTTCCCGCGAACGCGAAGGGCATTTTTGTCTAGTCATTTTAATACTTCAAAAATAGAATAGTTACGGGTTTTTACTCAAATTTCACACGAGCTCTCTTCTCTCCCAAGCTTTAGGAAGCCATTGAAGTCCCTATTCTTCAAAACCACTTGGTTAAGTAATTTCCTACTTATTTCCTTCATTATCCTTCATTAATTAGTAAGTTTCTAAGCCTAAATCGTATAATCTAGGGTTGAAATTGGGGGAAAAGGGTAGAATTAGGGCTTTTCGATTTTCTTTGATTTAGACCTCGTTTTGGGGTCGAATTTGAAAACAAATTGTATAT